>NW_028186712.1:3971029-4047486 GCF_003343005.1 Rhea americana
AAATTTGACTGAAACTAGCCAATGGGGTAGAAAAAAAAAAAAAAAAAAAAAAAAAAAAAAAAAAAAAAAAAAAAAAAAAAAAAAAAAAAAAAAAAAAAAAAAGTAGAGAAGGGAAGGTGAGATAAAGTGGTGGCTTTAGACTAAAAACAGTGTTATTCTTTCTTCTGAAGATGAATGACTGCTTAAGTACTATTTATTTTCTAAAATACAAATCACAGAATGAATCCACATCTTACTTTTTCTGTGATTCCTGCTTCTACAGTCCTTAATGATAGTCTAGCTTTCCTGGCTAAATCAAGACTTGGGATTTTTTAATTACTAATTTCACTTTTTTTGTTGAAGTCAGATTTTCAGGATTTATCAATAAAAGGATGTACGAAGAAATTATAGCAGAATTAAGCAATTAAACTAGTAGTCTTAAGTGAAACAATGCACATATTCCACTAAAACTGTTTCTTTTCTCCTGCTATATCTAATACAACCATTTGCAGTACCTAATTATTTCTAATGTATCTAGGCAATAAAAACACAGCTCAGATTATTAAGCTTTGTAAATTAGGGCCTTATTCTGTCACATCCTCACACTTTGAACAGTACCTTTACACATAGCTAGTCCTACTTTTGCAGTGATTGGGATTATTGATCTGTTAAGGGAATATTTGGAAAATAAGGATATTAGACTTTGGACTAATAATGAGATAAAATGCTTTGAAAATGTTTAAATAGGTGTGTAGAMTAGCAAAGGTTTTACAGATGTATCATTCATTACTTGAAAAATAAAYGATGAATGCCTTTGGATTAGAAAGGTAATACCCGTTCTTGAAAGCTTCCAGAGCTGGTCTCTGCTCTGTTTGTTCTGAAGCGGGAATCCAGCTGATGCTCATTGAAATCAAAACCTGTCCTTCTTTTCACATTCACAGCATACTGAATACATTATGGAATAGTGTTATGACAGTTCTGGTCATCTGTTATGTTTTTGGAAAACGGAACATCTCATTCTTCTATCTTTTTTTTTCATGTGTGCCCATGGGCAGATATGTCATTTCATTTACTTGGATGGCCTCATGCTTCTGATATTCATTTAGGTTAAACTGGGTGCCTGAAAACTTCCACTGCTAATGGTGGCTATTTAGAAATGTGAGAGACTCATAGTTAAGAGTTAGACAGGTAGTGTTCCCCTTTGAATCTAAGGCAAATTTGGTCAAATTTTAGCATACTCTTTTATCATGCTTACTAGCTGTGCATGGCTTTGATAAAGCCTCTGGCATAAGTAGCTGAGTATTTTTACTTTGCTTTGGTTTCTTGCAGAATCTTTAGCTGAATTGTTGGTTGCTTGGACTTTCTGTAGCACTATCTTTCTTGAAACATTCTAATAACTGCTTAAATATTTGATGAATTATCCTCCTGACTAACATCAAATTTAATTCGCGGTGAGAAGTGATAAAAAATACTGACTTTTATTGTTAAGATTTGATAGTCATATTGAAAGCACTTGCAGAGTAGTTGCAATTTTAGCACAATCTATTAAGGTAATATTAYTGTTATTTTCGCTAGGTTTCCTGGGGATTCATTGGGGGGGGGGGGCAACAGTTTTATATGCAGGTCTGGTGATAGAATGACTTAAACATGTCCTTTCCAGTCCTGTTTATGACTGTTTAGCTAGTATGCCTGGAGGTGTTCCCCTTGAGGTTCAGACTTCCATATAGCTATCCTAGTTACTATATACTACCCTACTCCTTTCAAGATTTCGTCTTTTGGTACAAAATGAAGTTAACTCATTTTGTACATAATCACGTAGTTGTACAAATGAAATGTGTCCTCAAAAAAGCACTGTTTTTATGAAACTCAGTTTCACTGATTGTGAAAATCAGCTTCAACATGACTTAATTATATATGCAAGTAATATGTATTGGAAGAACTTGCACCAAGTTCCAGACTGCCTTTGAAGTAGCTCCTTCCATTTTCTCCCCTCTTACTCTGGCAGAGTGAGATGAGTTAAAAACTGCATTGCTAGGGCTGACAGTTCATAACAGTCTCCTTCTTTAAAGACATGGGCATATTATGTGTTTCTCTTGAAAASCAAGACCACGATACAGCAACTGAACTGTTAACACTTCTAAAACAGTTTAAAAAAGTAGGAGAAAGAATGACCACATGCAATTTATTTTTTACAACAAGGTGTGTGTGTGTGAGGTCCATTAAGAAAGAATAATATGCAAAATAATAAAATTTTTAATAGTCATTTTGGGTCTAGTAAAGGCACTGGCATATAGTCATCTTTCTACCTAATAGGGTGTTAGTATGAAAAAAAAATCATGCTATGTTGACTTTTCCTTGGAGTTGTTGAAGGGTTCACGTGTAGGAACATATGCACACATCACATGGCTCTGGTAGAGCTCCCTTTTGAATACTCGAACCTTTTCTGCTCGGTCCCAAAAATTGAATCCTTATATTCTAAAGCTCTCCTTAAATTGCAGCCCTCTCCCTTAGTTTTCTGATAAATTTCCATTCCAAGAGCTACGTACTTTTTATCTGTTTATGGACTCTAGCGGCTTTGCTGTTCCATTTGAATAAACTGACATGCCTGTACTTCACAACATTTTGAATACCACTTTTCTTAGCTCACAGGACAGTCTTAGCTTACRGTTCAGTGTGTGGTAGTTCAAACTAACAGGCATGCAGACTTTGTTTTGAAGATATGACTTTTAATTTCAATAATGTAAGAAACAGACCAAAAACAATAGACCAAGAAATAGCTCCATGATGTTTCTTGAGAATCCTCAGCGAAAAAGCCAGTCACATAAAGCTCCTATCGTAAAGAATTCCCTGCCATCTAATGTTTTACTAGTTACCCTTCTTGTGCAAAAAAAATTGAGAAGGAACACTGTTCCCCCTCACATCACACAAGATATTCAATAAATTATTCAAATAAGCTTTGGTTCAAATAGCATTCCCCAAGACTCAATGCTCCCTAGCTGCTAGCCATGTCTCATTTATCCTGTGGAGTTTCAACGTGATACAGAGATCCAAAAGACAAAAGAGAAGACAAATACATTTCATTCTAGAGGAGTTTTCAGTCAGATGCAGACACACAGAAATGAAGTAGACAGAAAAATCAATCTGTCATTAAGAAATCTGTATGGATATGTTGATTGGCAGAATTGGAGTAYGGATAATCCCAAATATTTGCATGGATTTTCACTTCTCTTGACAGCTTAGTCTGTGTACCAAAGAGCATCCTAGAGATGTCCAAATTTAGAGAGTAACTCCTACAAACTGATATAGTTACAGTTCCAATGGTAAATATCTGTGGCAATTGAGTTCTTGTGATATCTCAACCAGTCACCTTCTTGATTAACCTTCATTTATTTAATAGAAAGACTCCAACATTGCTCAAGCTTAGTATTTGATATACCAATAGTAGTAAACATAGCTACTAAATCTCTTCCACAGTGGCTATCCATCTGTGTTTTGGATAACTCTTGTCCTAAAACAATTATCCTTTTTACACTTCTCCTATCCAGACAAGAGTTCAAACAGAGAAGAATGTGATGCTTAATACAGTCAGAAAACCTCCAACACAATAAACCTGCTCTACAAATTATTTTCTGGCTTCTTATCAATTTGCATACGGTTCAAGGCATCACTCTTCTCACAAGGAGTGCCCATTGGAAAACTCAAGACTATTTTGGTCTGTTCTGAGCAGTTACCTTTCTCTGGCAATGTCTGTTGCTGTTCAGGCAGACATCTGTGAATGTCAGGCTTTAGGGCTTTGTATCATTTCATTTTTTAACTTTTTCATGTCTCTCTTCTTCAGACAAAAGAATAATTTACCTGACAAGCTGTGGAAGGTCATGGTTTTAACACTGGCTAAGATGCCAGCACCACCATCCTTCCCACCTCTTTTCCTCCTTCACTTTGCTTTCTTTTTTTTGTAGAGTACTTTTCTGGCCAATCTTCATCTTCAAAAGTGTTTCAGGTTGGATCTGCCCTCTGCCCCACTCTGTTTTTTTTTTTCTCCAATACTATTTTCTACTTCACTCAATAGTTACTTATGTCCCCTTTCCAAATCAATGGATTAGAACAGCCCTTCCATCAATTATTTATTTTTCAATGGCAATGATCCTGAATGAGGAGAGATGAAACTGTATTTTTCACATATTCTGGGAAGYTGGTAAAGAGACTGAAAAACTTTGCTCAGCAGTCGTCTTTACTCAGATTTCTCTGCAATTGTTTCATTCTGCCTCCGTTCCCTATGGTAAGTTGTTTTAACTGCACGCTGCTTAATAAGCATGTCAGTTCTTTTGTAACTTCTAATTCTAAACACAACAAATATCATACAACACTTTTGAAAATACCTGGTTTTGTTGTGTCCAACTTGGCAGGATACTATGAGCAATGTTATTAGTATTCTTAAAACTTTAGAAGAGAAGTTTTCACCTGATCCTAAACATCAATGCTGAATTCCAATACTTTGGAGTTCAGTACAACTGGCAATGACTGCCAGTTGTGACATTGCTAATACATGTCTTCCTTTTATATTACATCTAGTCAGTATTTAATACTAATTTAATCAAAGTCAGTGAGTATTTTTTTTCTGGCTCCATATGTGATCCTGCACTTCAATTTGCTTCCACTTAAKGTAGTCAACAGTAGGAAATTAAAGCAAAGAATTCTGTTCAGTTTTGGAAAGAAAGTCAAATTTCTGTTTCTGTGCAAGGACACAAAAATCACTTTTAAGTAAACAGAATTATTTCCTTTCAGCTATCTCCAAACTAAAATTATCCTGAGAGTATAAGATACAGGGTGTAGGCTCACTCAGGAATGCAGAGAGGACTTGCAGGCTGCTCCTGAGCCCAATGGACTGGCTGTGGACTGGTTATGGATCTCTATAAACTGCAGCTAAGCTGAACAGCTTTGGTACCCTGATGATGTGGTTAATAAGTTCCTGAAGGAAATAGGAAAATCCTGAGATCTCCTGGTATAAGAGACAGTTTTCAGCATTTCTAATTTATGTCCATGCCAATAAATAAATAAATAGGGTTAGGTCATGAATTTGAGGTTTTGAGCATGGTTGTTGTTGTTTTCCTTCAGCAATTGTCCATGCTGTTTAATTGTTAGCCTGCTTCCTGGCACAATTCTGGCCTGTGATTGAGCATGTCTCAACTGATACCCTGGGCCAAGTAATACAACAGGCAGTATGAATACATCCATAACATTTTGAGGGAACAGAATTAACTACGTGGCTGTGAGCCTTGCCATGCTATTGACTCCAGGGCCAGAGAGCAGGTTTTGTTTTCCTGTGAAGACATATTATGAATTTTTCTGTGGTCTTCCAAACTCTCTGTTATGGGAGTTGTCACACCTGATTGGCAGACTACTGGCTAGAACTGAATCGTCTTTCAGGCTTTGTGCTCCATAGCATTGAGCCTCAAACATTATTAAAGCATGATCTGCACAGAGGCCTTCCAAGAAGTCATTTTAAGTTAATTTGCAAGTTTCATCACAAGTTCACTGAAATTGATACTTTTTCCATTAAACTATTCTGTTTTCATAATTTGGATTTTAGTTGGCAATTCCAAGGAGCATCATCATTAATCTTGTGGGATTCATGCTAGGGGTGAGATGTTAGTCAAGTCTTTATGCTCTTTGGGTTCTTGGTTTTGGAATGGAGAGTGCCAGCAAGCAAGATGACTCAACAAATGATGATCTTTTCATATTATGGATCTGAGACCCTTAGTCATCTGGCTTAAGCCATGGAAAAGCCCTCTGATGGCAAAAAATTACTTTTGTAAGTGAGAGTGAATGAGAAGAAACAGAACAAATTAGGTTATGCTGTGCTCCGCATTGTGGAGGCAACTCAACTTCCAGTATTAAAACTACCTTACTTGGACTAACCCAGTAATATCTCTATAGCATTCTTACTGAATGTTTTTTTGGCCATGGAAGAAGACCTGAGTGAGTCAGTTTTCCAAAAGAGGTAGAGGTATGTGAATATACCAACTAAATATTTTTCAAAGTAGTGGAGAAAAATTTGATCTGCCCATCTTCTATGATCATCATCTCCCTGGGAAGAAAAATATCAACAGACTTTCCTTTAAAGAAAAAACAACTCCAAAACACAGTATTTCAAACATTGAAGTTTAAAGTCAGTCACATAGAGCTTAAATAAATGTTTTACTTTGAGATGCTGACCACCCACAGCTCCTAAAAGTTTTTAATCAGTACTTTGACTCAGAAATGAAGTCATTTCCACTTGGTTTCCAAGTTTAAGCAGTATGGTTTTAAATGTGGTCTGTGAAATCTTAATCACGTTCCCTGCTCTAGATAAACAAGTTTCCATAATATGACAATAATCTATATCCAAAACTTCGTTATGTGAGGTAGCCTGTTAAAAACTCTACTGTACAATACCTTACACGAGACAGTGATACCATTAAAGCAATGTTTAAAGTTCCATAAACAATGAAGACTAAACATTGCCTTTACATATGACTCTGCAACCAGGAACCAAAGTCCTTTGCTTTGGAACAATAAGCAATGTTAAACTTAATGCATACAGAAATTCTGCCTTTGTTGTTCTAAAAGTGGTTGCCAGCCTGCCAAAGTTTAACCATGGTGAGTTTTATTCACAAAACTGCCTGTGTAAATCTAAAATTAGAAACTTTGATGAAGTCCATGCCATTTACATTGGGGTATTCAGGAGCAAAATTATGCCCAGGAAATTTAATGTTTATGATAGCTAACAGAAATGTCAGGAATTAATTTTGTGATGCCCAGAACAAGCCTTCACGGGACATGAATTGGTAAATTTGATATAAATGAATCTGCACTGATTTTCATTATGTCGGATGTGACCCATTATGTTCTCTCTTTGTTCAGCTTGCCCCTACTACAGAAGCGATCTTGTAACACATGTGGCTGTACTAAAGGTGGTTTAAGCTAATTTTTGCTTTCAACTTTACCTTGAAAAAAGACTGTTAAGTGCTGAAGTTCAGGTTCTGCATTTGGGAGGGCATGATTAATAGCAGATCCTAAACTTAATGTTGCAAACTACAGTCATGTAGCATGGGATAATTGTTACTGTATGTGCAGCCCAAGCACATACTGCAGTAACTTGTATGTAGCTTCAGCGTTGGCAAGTTCAGGATCAGCTGACATGSTCACATAGATCTACCCGTTACGTCTCATAATACTTCTGTTTTTCTGATGTTGACTCCTTATCAGCACTTATCTGCATCTGACTTGGCCAGTCTTCAACTGTATTTTTTCACTTTCCTATGTTTTATTCTCTGAAATTACTTGTAATGGACACACTTCCCAGAAATAATCTAGAGATTCAATCTTGGGGTCTGCTTCTACTCTGTTCTCAACAATGAATCAGTCAGTGGACAAGTAATGATCAGGCTGGGAAGGAGGGGAGTGAAGTGAATTATTCTTCTATTTTKGTTTCTTAAAAATTGAAAAAAAAGTTCTGCATATTCTGAAAGTGGCCACCTGTGATTTCTGCCATATCTTCTTTCCTCCTACAGTTGCTGCTCCTACAAAAACTCATGTGTGTTTTTGTCGTGTTTCAAACCAGAGAGAAACTCTTATGTTAGGGAACTGTTCTCTATAACCCTATCACTGTTGTTTACCAGCAAAAGAGCATTCTGCTCCTTCATTTTACTTTAGTGAATGTTTGAAATCTAAGTTAATGCTTTTTTTTTTTTTTTTTTTTTGAAACAAAGCAGGACTTACCATAACATTAAAGTGGTACAAATTCTGCACTAGATTCTGAATTTCAGAATAATAACAGAATTTTCAGCTATGTGTTAAYATGTGACGTGACTTTTCAAAACTGACTCTAAGATCATTGTAAAGGTAAACTATATAATTAATCATAGAGGCTCCAAGTCATCTTAAACTTTGAATTCCATTCACAGTCTTATGCATTTTTGCAGCTTCTTCATTTCAAGAGGAAGAAATGAATTCCCCCAAATTACTATAATTTGGTTTTCCAGATCAGTTTCTACTTGGATTTATTTCTGCAGAAAATCCAAGTTCTTTGAGGCCTCAGAGTTTAATCCTGAATACTCATGCTGTGGCTGAACCTCGCAATTCACCTTCTTTATCTTTGAACCTTGTCTTCCATGTTACTTTGGCTGCTTCTTTATAATGATCTTGCTTCAGCTCATCCTTCGCTGGCTACATTTAACACATCTCCTCTAGAATTGCGTGTGTATCTTGCAATTCAGATTTAGCAACTGAATGTCTGGTTTACATTGTTTTTTTTCCTTTCCTTTTAGGGGCTAGAGAATAGCTAACGTTCTGCAGAAGAACATGCCACCATGSTTATCCTACTCTTAAGACAGTTTATGGTTGACATTTAAGGACACATCAGTGTTTCAGAAGGTCTCTGGATAGTCCTGAAGAATTCAGCCCCTTCTGGAAGGAGAGTGAGTAACAGTAAAATTACCTAAAATTTGATTGGATTATTTTTCATTGCAAATAAATAAATAGATATGCACACATTTACTTCAGATGAATTGCCTGAAAAACTGAGTTGTATTCAAGAGTACAGTTAAGTGATTTGCATTCACAGAATATTAAATAACATTACTCTTGATTGTKCTTGTTTTATCCAGTAGTGCTGAAATTAATCTAACAAAAGCAACTGAAACAATCTGTTCTGTGAGTTTAGAAGGAAATGTAAAAGGGACTAAAAGTCCATTGCATCTGATGACATTTGCATCATAGTTTACTATGGGTTTAAGGGGACCTCCTAAAGTCAGCTAGTGCAACTGTCTGTTCAAAGCAGGGCCAAATCCCAATTTTTATTTTTTTGACAAAAATTCAAGAAAATCTCAGCATCAGCCTATGAAAAATGATTTATAACAGATTCAAAAAGTAATATTGCTTGTAATATTGTACAATGATAAAGGTTAGTATGAACATTTTCAATTGTGTCTAGCCTCTTCTTTAATGGAGAGGTTCAGAACAACTGTATGGAGAGGGGTAGGAGTGTTTGTGTTTGTCTGGGTTTCTTCGCTTTTGTTTTTTACCTCTCATCCCATTGAGACATCAATTTAAATGAACTTAAGTCTTTTGTCAGGGTAGAACTTGCAATATATTTCTTGATACTTATTAATTAGACTTTATTTTTAGACACAGTTTTCTTTAAAAATGTTTTAATTGCCGTCGGGGAGGGACTGATACTGCAGATACATTATAAGGCAAAATACTGAGTGCTGGAATTGCTGAGTACCATCTTATCCACATTGAGTAATGCTTTTCTTCAGTAAGYTCACATTGGCTTGAACAGAACTGGGGGTAAAGTAAGGCTTTTTATACAGACATCTGGGCCTTCTTGTGTACTCAAATAGCTTTATATATCGCTTAGAAAATTAAGCAGAAGACCGTTTGATTTCAGTCCARCAAAGCACTTAAGTTTTCATGGGCTTTAGTGCTCTCATTGTCTCTTTTAAAAGAAAACACATTATAAGCAGTTTCTAACTGTTCAAGACAAGCTGGGTCCATAACACAACACCCTTTTTGGGTTTAGAAATGGTATCATGAGAGCAGGAACAGGAGCAGTGTGTCTGTACCCAGCATTCTGAATTAGCAATGGATTTCATATTTATTGACTGTACATAGATGAAGTTATGTCACTATGTACTYGTTAGTAGATGCAGACTGTCTCATCTCCTCTTGCTATAGTTTTACAAGGCTCATTGAATGAATCACTTTCTAATGGTGGTAACTGAAACTTGCTTTCTCACATTCTTGAYTTCAATACAATCTGCCAAAAGTTGATTTACCTCTTTTTAGGTACTTGCCAGCTAGTTCACTCAAAAGCAAACTCAGCTTGTATTATTTCTTGAAATTAAGTTTTCGGGTTCCATGAAAGTTTTTTGTTTTTTGTTAAAAAGAAAAATCTTACAAACTTTAGGCCTGGCYTCAAGGAAGAATGGGATTTTTAAGACACTCCCTAGACACAAATAAGAGCAACATAYGTATTTATATACACGAATCACTAATGACATGCAGTTCTCATTCAGTTAAGCCCGTTAGGACTTCTGGGTTTGGTTCCTGAAACTTTTGTATGAGTTGTCTTTTCACGCAAAGGATCTTCTGACTTTCTCAGGTAAAGCCAACAGGCAGAAGATAAGAAAACAAATTCATAGTYTTCATCCAGTGGTACCGGTAGTTGTGAGAATTTGAAATATCTTTTCCTTTCAATAGGTGGCTTATTTTTAATTAAATTGGCAAGACTTCAATTATCTTAAGTAACTAAATRCATTATGTATTCATTTAGACAGCCTATATTGAGGCTTAGCACCAGTTGCACTCATTTTGACAAATTTTAAGCAGAAAATTTCTCAGGGGAGTCCTGCTTTCTGTCATTTAAAAAGCTTTTATAATCACTTAGTCCAAAATGGTGATGTAGGCCGAAGTTTGAATCCCTGGCATATTGCTATAATGCTGCATTAGCTTAATCCTTCATTTTCTTGTCAATTAAGGACTTATCTTTATTCACAGATTCACTTATCTGTTATTCTTAGTGTATTTTAATGCTAGTAGTTAAAATCCCTTTGTTTATGGCAATAAGGCACCATTCAGTTTGTGAACTTTATAAAACCAACCTCTGCCAATTTTGCTGTTTGAGAATAGCTGTAAAGAAGTGTTCCCACAGTAATTACTTATTCCAGAGATGTTCACTAAAGAATGAAGTAAGGGGAAAGTGTATAAAACAATTGTACACCAACTGAGGCAAGTTTTACCAAGCACCTTCCCAGCATCTACAAGACACACACAAAAAAAATCCTTGCAAAACAGTACACAAAAATCTGTTGTCTTTAATGCAGTTACATATACTGACTTTACAAATATTGGCAATTACTTCAGGTATTCACATTTAAATTAGAGCTGGCCAAAAGGTTGGGAAAAGTGAGGGAGGAAAAGCAGGGGGGTAGGCGAGGGCTTTTCACTGTGGGGCTCAGCTGCCCATCATTACTTGCTCTGAATGGTTTGGGTCATGGGTAGTGTCACTCATTTCTAATACCCACTTAGTTACATTGAAGTAGGAATGGCAATGCTGAGATAAAGGAAGAAACATGTGATAACTAAAAACGTAAGCAAAATCATTCTAGCTCTGTATTTTTATGGCTCTCTTATGCTTTTTTACTTTGTTATTTTTGAAAAGGTATTTTAAGTGAAAGTGTGGGCTAGGAAGGAAGGGAGCATGCTATTAATATTCAATATTGATTGTGGAAACTAGCCAGGAAAATAATTTTGAGTTTGTATTTTGACTAAGCATTTTATTATAGCAGTACTAATAGAACCCACTCAGACCAGAGCACCATTGTGAAAACCTTTGTGAAAATTTTAATGAGGCCAGGAGTTTACCCATGGCAACTGCTCCAAATCACTTGAGGCCGCACTTCTCAGAAGAAACTAACAAATCCGGAAGCTTCTGTTTTTATGCTACTGTACCGCTTTTGATGATCCGAAACTATAAAACTACCTTTCCCTTAAAAATTGGAGTGAAATTCTGCCTTGGAGGTCCTCCGTGGAAATATTTCAACTTTAGTGTTAGAGAAAAGAAAACAAGTGAGTAAACTTTTATTCACATCTAGACTATTGGTATTTATAAAGTAAGAGTCAGATGTGTCCTAGATGTATGGGCAGTATGACAGATGCTGGTCTTACAGAGAAGAATTCTTAGTGAGCATTTCTTCCTCTTTATAGGAAAAGAGATGTAGCCTGTTTTTCAGACACTGCAACTCTGAGAAGTCCTGCAGTATTTTCAGATACCTTCACCCAAATATGGACAGAACTTTGCACAGCAGTCTGACTTTTGGATGTTAGGCAGGCTTCCTCTTCTGAAGACAAAGATCAGTTGAAATTGTCATATTTCTGCCCATGAATGCATACATGCTGGTGTTTTGCTTGGGAAGAGGAGTTCGACTTCCTTGGAGGTCCACAGTGAGTCAGTCGTAAGAGTTTGGACTGTAAGTGAAATCAGCCCCATGCTCAGTTATCCTACTGGTGCAGAATGTCTCTAGCACCAGAGAGCAACATCCTGCCACAAACAGAAGCTTTTAAAAAAATTGTAAATTCACTCAATGGGTAAAAAAAAATGTAAATATTTCTCTAGCATTTAAAAYAGCCATCTTGTTCTTTACAGTAACTTAATATAGTACAATATAATATATACTTGCTGGCTTTACAGGATCCCTAACACTTCAGTCCAATTTCTATAACACAAATAGATGGATCACTTTAGTGAAGTGGAGGAGAGTAATGCAGGAGTTACCAAATTCAGTGGAGAGTGATGAAAAGGAACTTAAGTAGAAATCTGGCGTCTTTTTAATTTTACCAAAGTCAAGTAACACCCATAATATGAGGTGCTTGCCTTTCAGCCTTCAAGATGAGTCAATCTTTTTGTTTGTGGGTAAAAGAAAAAAAAATCAGGCTTAATTCTGTAATACCTGTTCTAGTAATTTTGCTCAGCTACAGAAGCTACCAAAACAGTCAATTTTAGGGTGCTTCTTATCTTTTCCTTCATTCTGGTTGCTTCAGGGATAAAGCTAGAATAATGAGATAGGAACAAAATATTACTTTATAAATGATCARATATGATTGGAAGCCTGGAAAGAAAGGATTCCAAGATCCCTTTTTAATAGCATCTCTTCAGGGAAAAGCTTTGCATAGCTTTAAAGCCTGAGCTTAGTAGATGTCTTCTAATTTTCAAAATATTTTACAATTGGATCAGTAATTGGACTTTAACGTAGAAAACTTGGCACGCTCACTATTGTTTTTTTCAAATGATAGACCAYTACGCTGCTATTCATTTTTTGCCTACAGCTTAATGGCACAGGATGACCTGATGCCACTTTTTCTGCAAAATGGTAGTTGTCAGCTGAAAGATCACAGTTTAAAACTGATTCTGAGTATCTAGTATGCTGCACTAAACTACACAAGTATATTTTTCAAGGGTGCCTGGTTTTGAGAGCTGTTATATACCTGTCATAAAGACAGAGAGACCTTCTGTCTTTGTTGTGAACCAAAGTGATCTCTTTAATCAATAGAGATTACTCAGAAAATGTATGACTGCTGGTTCCAACTGACCTGTATACTAAACCTGAGCCCTGTGCTCATCTTCCTGGATGAACTCTGACTTTGACTCTGCATTCCTCCTCTGTTATTTAAAAATGACATTTGCCTGCCAGAAGCATTGCACGAGTAATAGCTATAAAATGTTGCCTAAGGATGGAAATGCTACTGAGATGGTTTCACAATTGACTTTTCTCTTGCAAGGGAAATACTTTACATAGCATTTGCTTGAAAACAGGCACTGTCTGTTTCCATTGCACTTGCCTGTTTTTATTTTTAACTGCTTTTGTAAAACCTGGTATCATGTGAACTGTTCTCCATCTTTTTTAATTATTGAATGTACATACATTGCTTCACAGGTTCTAATCCCTGGTTTGTTTTGGAAGGCAGTAACATACACTTGTATTAGGCTACATAATGCTAGCACTGAGTAAAAGCAGGCAATCTTGTATACGCATAACTGTATCATATTGCTCTATTTCCTATGCCATTATTTCTGTAGAACACTATGTTAAAATGCTTTTTTGGTAATGAAAGTGTAGATTGTCAACTATAATCTCCTCAACCATGTCATGCTTCAGACTCCATTAAATGATCCCCATCTTATCTTTTAAATGATCAGCACAGCAAATACTTAACTCTAAATTTCTGGATGATTCAGTTGTCATAAACAATCATTTATAAACTGATTCTTCTTCAGACAGCTGCCAGCTTGTGGAATAGTGAATTCAGCTGTATCCTACTATTAAGCCCTGTGCTGTATTCCACATGAAGGGAAGGGAGACAACTTGAGCAAAATTTGATAAGTTAATTCATCAACAGTGTGTCTTATCTCCCTCTATTAAAGAGATTTTTATTCCTTTATTGAGTAAGAAGGGGACAGTAAAAACAAGTTACCYCTAAACCAAATTTCCTTCTGACAAGATAAGCATTGTATCTACTAAAAWTTCCTATCTATTAAGAGTTAGAACACTCAAGAATCTGTATCACTCACAGGCAAAGTCAAACAAGTAATAATTGAACCAAGGTACTGATGTCAGTGACTGGGAAGAAGATCACTAATCACTTTATGCAGTCCAGTGCATAAAGTAGCTTTATGGAAATGAAAAGTGGTAGGCCCTGGGATTTGACTAATGGGAGGTTCTGTGTTTCACAAGTTCTTTGTTACTGACCAGATTTTCAGCAAGTTGCAGAAACTAACTGAGACTTAAACCTCCTACTTGAAATTGTAAGATGCATGTGATCTCATAATTATCTTATAGTATCCACTCCCTCTCAGTTATTTTATGCTTAAGAGATCCAGAGATAGGGAAAATCTGGTACTGGAAATATACAATTCTTTTTCTTTCTGCATTCAGGATCTCATAAACTGAAAGCTGTTGAGTGGATGCACCAATTTTGAAACTCCAGGCAATATCATTCTATGTATCCTACTTGTCTCTCATAACACCTACCTCCTATGTATTTTCTGAAGGTTCTAACAGACCAAGTGAACTATCAGAAAAGCACCTTTTGAGT
The DNA here is from genome assembly GCF_003343005.1 of Rhea americana. Classification (NCBI taxonomy): domain Eukaryota; kingdom Metazoa; phylum Chordata; class Aves; order Rheiformes; family Rheidae; genus Rhea; species Rhea americana. Next base: position 3,985,646 of record NW_028186712.1, read on the forward strand.
TTAAATCTCATTCAAAAAATATTTTAAGAGACATGGTTGCAATGACTTTTAGTGAAAAAGTGTAGCAGCTGAATTTCTCAGACGATTTTGTTGATTCTATGAAAAGCTCTTTAAACATATACCCTTTAAACTCCTAACTACCCTTCTGTATGCTGCTTCTGACATCTGCGTGTCTCATGCATTGTAAGCAGCCACAAGGATAATATCTATGATGAGAGGCATTATTCTGCCTTTCATATATAAACTTTCTGAAGACATAACTCTGAAGCCACAGACGCTTCTGACTAGGTCTTTTTCCAGGATGTGATGTCAGAAATGCAGTGGATTTCCTCTTGGTCTGTCTTCACCAGACCTCAGTATACCTGACAAATGCTTCTGCATAATGACATGAGTTCTGCCCCCGGTAATGACTTTGTCCTTTGGTTTATTTTTCAAAAGTTAAAACTGCCATCATGAAATGGATATATATATATATATATATATATRTATATATATGTATATATATGTATATATATGGAATGAATATAATTCCTCAGTAGTGTGTTAAAATAAAGATCTCTATATAAAACAATTGCTCTGAAATGAAACATAATTATATGGAAGGGTATTGCCTTTATACTGTTATTTCATTGCAGTTTGTATTTTCTGCACTTTAGGATAAATGGTATTTTTTTAATAAAAGCTACTCTTAACTTCATCTGTTTCGTTGCAATGCAAGAAATGTTAAAGTAGACTATCTAGTTTTCTTTCTATCAGTTTCAGGAGCATACTGCTTTCCTGTCATCAGGGATGTGAGACTTGTCAAAAATGATTAGCATAGGACTGTAGAACAGAGTATGATTCTACAAATGTGTTTATGGACTCTTCCCACCTCAAACTTTTCCTTCAAACATAATCATGATGTGAATTTTGTTACACCTACATAAACATRTAAGATATATGTTATCTAATACATAACCAATTAGCAAGAGTACAGCTCTACACAGAAGTGACATGGTGTCCCTTCTATGTAAGAAATTGGTATGGATTTCCCAAATTAGTAAAACTGCACTGTAAATTTTATGGTTATTTTAACAGATTATATCCTGAAACCATGCAATGATTCTGTAGACTTTCTGAAAATGTTTTCGGCTCCCAAATATTTTGGTATATCATCTATAAAATTACTTCCCTACTTGTTCTTTTAAACAGAATAATTTTATTGACCTTTCCAGTTGGGCCCACATCAAATTTGGCTTTTTGATAAGTTGTACATAAAACAAAAGCTTGTAAAGCCCATCTTATTCCTGATATAGGCAAACATATAAAGATTAACATGTAATGTCYTGTAGTACAAAAAGCTTGCTTGAAGATCCCCCTGTGCCAAGAATAGGAGAACATAAAAAGATGACTTGTTCCATCTAAATGGATGATTTAAGATAATGTTAGCCTTGTGAAGGCAGGTTCATAGTTTATCAGCAAAACCTGAGGTAATTTTTTCCAGAGTTCACTAACAAATGTCAAGAGAAAGTATACCGTCTGTACATTCAAAAAGAAGATCCATAAAATGTATTTGCTGTTGCAACAGAACTTCCAGACACACCTAGGCCACAGTACAACTCTGCAGTCTTGAATAGTCTGAGCTTTATTGGGTCAATGAAATAAGCATGTGTTTAGGACAGTTTCTTCTGGTGTGAAGAACTGGAGCAGGTAYCAGATGGGGCCATATAAACTTAACGCCAACTCACAAAAAGGCTGAATGAGGCTGCTCTAAGTATTCGCAATACTGACTGCTTTCTGAGTGATTTACTATGTAGATACTATTTTTTATTGTGAAATATGTGGTAACACTTCCTATATTCAAGAARATAGAACTTACACTGTATCTAGTTTTTGCTAGATAGCAACAAAATGAGCCAACCTCTATSCTGTATGTGGTAGTAGAAACTCAAAAAAGTCTTCCTTTTTTTACATGAACATTCTATTTCATATTGTAAAATAYTTTCTGTGAAACTACTTATCTTATGGAAGGAGTCAAACTCACTGAAACACAGCTGCTGTTTTTTCTTTCATTAATAGACAATGTTTCTTTTTCCATATACATCTGCTTATTACAGGGTAAGAGAAAAGATAGCCTTCAATTTTTYGTGACTTTCATCAAACCACTAGCAAGTCAATAAAGCACAATGTGAAAAGTCTTTTATTAAAGAGATGAGTTTGTCCAGTATTTCTCAAATTTTGATAAAGAATGGAATTGTGTCTCCACTGATTAAAAAGAAAGAAAAAAAAACATTAAAAGCTAGATGTTAATTTAAGGTATCTCTATTTTTACACTATGATCATAGACATAGGTATCTGGTCCSTGTCTGAGGGAGGCATCAGGTTTTTTCAGGTGGCTATAATGTTCACAACTTGTTTGCATTAGTAAAAAGAAGTACTAGTATTTCAGTGGCCATTCATAACCTTTGGTTCAAGACTGGACTGCAGTCATGGCTAAGATGTTCTCTGTAGATGATCGAATAATGGATTTGTTTGCGTGTGTGAATGAAAAAAAATGTGATGCATTGGCTATGGAAGTAATGCTTCTGTTGTTCTGTAATATTGCTGTAGCACCTAGAAACCYTGAGCATGGTGATTTGAACTTTACTCTGGTAAATGCTATAAAAACATCAGCTARGAATCATTTCTGAAGCTGTATAGATCTTTTTTTTTTAATCTCTGTGGAGACTGCAAGAACTCTAATGAGAGTCAGACTTCTTCAACTCTAAGAGCTTACCTCTGGACTGGTTAGGYGGCAAAGCTGAGCAGAAACATGAATTTGGAACAGTCGGAAGTTTTTGAAGGATCATCCAAACCCCTCTTTAACACCCCACCCCTGCTGAACTTTTCCTTGGACTACGCTTATTTTGGCAGTGTTGTCTCATGCCTTGCACCATGAGAATGGAATATGACATTTATGCAGTGCAGGTAGCTCGGAGTACATCTTTATCCAAGAGTGTCTCCCTGAAAAGAAAACACAGATTGGCCATTGCATCCCTCCAGCAGATTCAGAAGATACCAGATWTCTGAGCACCTATTCTTGAAAGGAATGTGTATCAACAGTGGCTGTTGAAACCTGGCTATGCAGTTTAGACTAATTTAAGGCCAGCCAAATCTACTTTTCTTCCCTATTCTCATACATCCTTTGTTTAACTGTGGTGGAATATAATCCCGCAGACACACACACACTCATTCACATGCATTTCTGAATATTTTAAAGAACACAGTTTTCAGTCTTTTTCTTCCCTCTTCTATTTGCTCAGTTACAGAGTGGACTGTATTTCTAAATTTAACATTTTAGAATGGAAGACAAAGTTTGAAAAATCTTTTTGTCCTCTTTCTTACTTCCTTTCCTGCTGCCTCATTTTTTTTCATCCTGCCTTAAAGAATGTATTTAGGCCTGGATGCTAATGCAAAGCATACAGTGTTCTGTATGCTAAATGACAATAATAAATTTATCAGTGGATGTATCTTRTGTTTGAGAATAAGCAATGCAGTCATCAAAGTTACAAAATTATCGTGAAACAAAACTGAAAATCAACTGCATGTGAAATATTTTTCTACTAGCTTCTGTGTACTTTATTTTATCTCTTCATTTCCTATTTCCTTTGGCCTATTCATGTTGAAAGAATAATAGGTCTAAGTATCAGTAGCTTTAATTGCTAGTAGTTGTTAATAGTTGTAATAATCGAGACTCAATCTCATTGTGCTTTTAAAAGCTATATGCCGATGTTGTATTTCTCAGCATACGAACTCAAAAAAGATAAAGCAATGGATATAAAGGAATGTTCAGTTCTTTCTTTTATACCTGTGTGTAGGATGATCATAGGAGTCTAGCAATACAAGTTGAGATTTTTTTTGTGTCTCCAATGCTGGAAGTCTCTGCAGTTCAGAACTGCAAGATGAAGTATCAAAGTAACTGCAAAGTAACTTGCTAGATGAAAGCAAGTATTTGAGACTCCCTAACGAGAAACAGTGAGTAATCATTACCCTGGATGTTCTCTATACCTTTAAAAACTTCATAGCCTTCTAATTTCTCCTGGTGMAGAAACATTCTCACATTATAGATCATCCTCTTCATTCTTCTCTTTTAGAGTTCTGTTGCATCTTTTTTGGCAAGGATGCCAGACCTGAGTCTAGATTTACTCTTTATCACAATGGCTTTGCATCTTTCATTCTCTATTCTATTAAGTTCTTCATATTCTATTTGTCTTTTGAGTCCCATTGGATATTGACTTTGTATTCTTACATGGTTATGGCAATACAGAAACAGCCAATTTAGATTGCATCATTACGTGTGTGAGTGTGTGTGTGTGTATAAATAAGTAYGCATGTATGTATGCATTTGTATAGTACATACACATATACATGAATATATGAATATATCTGAATATATATGGATATTTACTTTTCCTTAAGTGCACTACTTTGCATTTATTAACTGTGACTTCACCTGCTATTTTACAAGCTGATGATCTGATGTTACACGATCCTCTATAACTCTTCCTACTCTTTTGGCTACCCAAATCATTTTGTATTCATAGCAAATAGTCTTCTCACTATTCCTCTTGCTTTTATTATTTGAGATAGCAAAAATAGTACGTTGAACAAAACAGAGCTTAGCATAGATCCCTGTAGGATTTATCTGGTGGATTTCCCTTGTTGTCAAAACTGAACATTAGATTTACATTCTTTGTCTCCTCTCTGCTAACTAGTTCTCAACTGTTCTATCTCAGGAAGATTTTGGAAGACAAAGCAAGCAATGAAAGAAGGCAAACAGTGCTGATTTGTCCTCAGCTCCCTGCAGAAGCTTCTGCCTATACATTTAGGAAACTGGATGTTCTTCTGGAGGTTTGCTTCAGCCAAACAGAAACACCTGAGCTCTGTACCAGTCTTATGCAAAGGTAGTTGCAGAGAGTTAACCAGGTAGTTAAGATCCAATTTGGGCTTCAAATCTCTCTGATATTTGGTATCTCTGATATTTTCAGAAATGTTATTTAAAACCAAAGAATTTCACCAACTGAAGCTGACAGTGTTTCTGGCTTTAGTTCTGTGTCAAGGTACTTACTTATCCTAGCATATCCAAGAGTGCTGAAAAATATATTTTCATTTTCCTATATATATATGCAGTCTCATTTATCGCTACTTAACAAGTATATGACATAAACAAACATGGATGTATGATGCTAATGTAAGTGTAGAAATATCTGAGGTTTGTTGAAAGCATGTCCTGGCTGCCATACAATTTTATTTCCTGCTGAAACTACCTTACTGCTAACCCAAATAAGATGCCACAGCACTTAYTCTTTGCTATGACTGTCGTCCCAAATCTATTTTATTTATAAGCAGCCTTCATATGGTAGCTCATAAAGTGAAGCAAGCAGCATAGAATTGGCTTTCAGTCTTGTTTTGTGGATATTAGATCCTTATATCCTGTGTCATGTTTGTCTAAGAAAAGCTTGCTTTCTTTGAAATTATGCTTCACTCATATCACAAGCCTTTAAACCAACCTAGAAACTTTTGAAAGAGTTTATATAACTTTGTAACACAGAAGAGCATAGTGCCACCTAATACATTTACTAATTTTCCAGTAGTGGATTTGTAGCTATTACTAAATTATTACCTTTAATGACATCTGAACAACTTAGATGAAAACTTTAGAAACCAGAAGAGAATAAATATTTGTTTCCTCATTAAGAAGAGCTACAAAATCATTAAAACCTCAGCATTCACTTGGTATTTCAAATAAAATGAGTTACAATCAATCATTACTCAAAAAGGTATCTCAGTACATTTATTGTAGCTGCACAGTTAGTAAGGGAAGAATCTTATGACTCCAAATTTCTGTAGGCRTTTGACCTGTAAACCACAGCAGGACAGGAAAAAGAAGTTAATTTTCATGATTGTATATTGACTTCTGCAAGGACACCTAAACATCGCTTTGGTCATCAGTTCTCTGCAGRTTTATCTTTCCCTTTACAAAACTGCTAGATAATGCATTACGCTTTTGGTCACAGAAGACAATAYTGCAGTTAGTTTAGAGTCGATTATCATAGATTCCACCAGAAGAGTTTTGAATCAAGTAACCTGCAGGCAGTTGGCTTTTAATCAGACTTTAATTTACTCTGGTTTCTGGATGAACCTGGCCCAGACAGGGAAAGGCAGAGAAGGAGCTGCGCAATACCAAGGTTGTCCACTTCATCAGTTAATCTTCTCTAGTATTTTTGCAGAAGTGTGAAAATGAAGGAAGGAAGGGCGTCAGACCTGCAGATATTTGTGCCATGCCATGACCTGATTTGAAGTCTGAGCAGAATTTAAGAATGTTAAGTGTTTCTATAGTTGATCCTCCATTACCTTGTGTCTTGGTTTCCACTGCACTCAAAGTATTAGGCACCATCTGTGTAATACACTTATTTTGAAATATAAAAGATGGTCTGATGGTCTGTAAGAATACATCAGCAACCACAAATGGTGTGTGCTGTATGTTTAACGTCGCAAGGATTCTCTTGTAAGAGCACAGRTTAAGTATCTGAAGGATAGCTCTCACTGCTAGTGACACCTAACCATTTCACTTGTTTTCCCATGAAATCTTTTGTTTGCTCAATTTACGAYTGTGTGGAAGACACACTGTTTACAATACACTACAGATGGTATGAATGGTGTGAATGGTGTGGGGAAACRTAACATTTTCTTTATCTCCTTCTTCTCTTTGGTGAGAGGTGTATTAGGGCCAGTATCCTYGGACAGCAGGATCTGGCTGAGATTGCTGGAGTGCAGATTACCACCTGCATGCAAGACTCGTTGTGCCTAGAGCATGGCTAATCTGCCAAGGCACATGGTTGCTTAGCCAGTCCTGTTGTCATTCTGCCCCACATCCCTAAACTGCATCCGAACAGAAACTTAAGAAAAATTATGCCATRCTCTCTTTTCCTGAATAGGGTAAGCAAATGCAGTCTCCTTTAAAACATGCTTGCTGGCACAGTTTCTCTAAAATGATCCTCAGGAGAAATCTAAGATGAGCAATTTTATTTCAAAATAGTACCCATTACGACACGAATCATTGTAAGCCTTGCCTGGAAGTCATATATAGTCATTTTTGTAAGTGTCCTGTCCGTACTTGTCCACAGTGCTGTGATAACTGTCAAAATATGCTACCTATTTCCTAATCCAAACATAGGTGGAATGTATTAATAGTAGTCTAGGTAAACGGGCAACTTTTTCATGTGCTTAGGGAGCGCAAGTTCCTTGAGACAAAACAGCCGGTCAGAAGAAAGGAGATGCCAGTACCGTTGTGAGGCCGGGGGCCTTGTGTGAGCCGGCGTCCTCCCGTGTGCCGTCTTGGTCATGTTCCTCATCCTTTTCAGACAGCATGTACCCACTGTAGGAYTTTTTTTTCCTTTAATTTGCATGCAGGCTTCAGACCTGGATCGTAATAATAGTATACAGCGCCAAACTTCAGCCTGCATCTGCGCCAAAATCTGTGAAGTTCCCAAGCAGTTAAACTGGCRAAATTTTACAGGGCATTTTTTTTTAAGCCACAATGGGATTGTTTTATAGGCCGGGAAAATGGCAAGCACATGTGATTGCTCTCTTTCTTCCTTTCACATTTGGCCCCTGTTTTGCACCACGTGCTGACTAGCATCTAAGTTGGCTGTTGTTTTAAGTAAGCGTAATGGCTACCAAGCAAGCGCAGCACAGTTTGTGCGGTTCTGTACGCCATCCGCGCCTTGCATCTCTCGGTATGCATCTGAGGCGTCACCTAAGCCGGGAGGAACGGAGCGCCCGCACCCTTTCCCTTCCCCTTCCCCTTCCCCTTCCCGGAGGTAGGGAAGCCGCCCCGGGGCGAGGGTCCCTCCGGGCGCGGCGGCTGCGCGCCGCGGGCCGCTCCCCCCGCACCTTCCAGAACGTTCTCGACTGCGGCGGCCGGGGCGGGGGGGGGGGGGGTGTGYGGCGGCGGCGGGCGGCCGCCAGAGGGTGCTGCGGGCTCGGCGGTGGGAGGCGGGCGGCCTGCCCGCGCCGTCACGCAGGGCCGAGCCCGGCTTCCCAGAAGGAGAGCCCCGTCGGGAGGGGAAACGCGGGCAGCCGCGGCGGGGGGCAGCGCAGCGGCCTGCTGTGGGCAGAGCAGTCCCCGCGCTTTCCCCGGTCCGAAGCGAAGGGAAGTTCTCCGCAGTCCCGCAGGGAAACGGTGYGAAATGGCAGGGCCGACGAAGCAGGTCACCGCAGGAGCGGTTCTTTCGCTTCGGTCTCAGCCGTCGTTTATGCGATGTCTCTAAGGGCATCTCGTGCGGTGTGCCACAAGGTGCCTGAGCGTTGCTGCTGACAGTCGCACCTTGGCTGTGCAGATGCCTTTCAGTATCCATTCTGGCTTGTAAGGGCTGACCCAAGCCCCAGTGCTCACAGGGGACTTCAGCCTGGTTTATTCTCCAATACATATATAATGAAAAAGGCATGTTTAATTAAGGGACTATTTAGTGTGAGTAGTTGTTTCGTGAAAGGCTCACACAAGAAATTAGTTCCATATTTTAAGTAAAAAACAATGCCTTAAGTAAAAAGAAAAGCATAAAGTTTTTTTTTTTGTTTTTTTTTTTTAAGTTATATATGGAAATATCCTCTTTATAGCCCTTTATTGTGCTTCCAAAATTCCACTGTAGCATAAGCAAGTTCTCTGACAAATAGAGCACAGGATTTCATATGGCAATGGCATGAAAAAGATAATGGAGAAAGTTTTTTTTAAGGGAGCAGAGTGAAGTACTCCAAAGTTACAAGATGGCAGCTTGAAGGCCATTTAAGATAGCTCATGTGCGTTAGGACACAATCGTCAGTTACGTGGCCACGTTCTGCCTCTTTTTCCATGTGCCCGCCCCTGTGGCATTTCTATCTTAATTCAGACTACGGATCAGACCTGCCCAAAGGTGTGTAYATTTGTGCAGTGCAAGAGGGCTGTTCGTTTCTTGAGCTGAAAGGTGTATAGTAGATAAAAGACTACAGGAAAAGAAAAACAGAGGTAAGAAGTTAGATAAGGCTCTGAAGAATAGGATTTTAGTCTTGTCTTTGGTACTAGTGTTAAAAGTCAGTACATTTTTCATAGTCATGCATGTATTCCCCAGCTTCTGAGTGCTGACTGTAAGATCCTCTATTCTGATGCAGCAGAAGTGCTGAACACCCACCCCTGCTCCTGAAGTCAGTAGGGAGTTGTGTTTTGAGTCTACAGAATAATGAATAATGCTATCTACTATGCCAGCTCACGTGCCAGATGCCTCAGATTTTGCGTACCTGTATCTGACTGTAATCTCTGTGCTCATCTTTGTCATCTGTACAAGACAGATACAGAGTTTCTCAAGGATGCAGTGAAAATAACACCTAGTCTCTAACGATCGTCATTGAAAGATCTAGACAAGGTAAATAAATTTGTCTTCAGAGTAGATTTTGAACCATGCCTGGGAAATGAAGTCCACTACAAAGGACTACAGAATGAGCAATGGAACAAAAGAAATTACTGCAGAGCTGCTCTTAAAATGAGCATTGTCTACGTTTTGCAGTAAATAAAGCAACAACAGTGCTTTGTATTTAAAGATGGTATCATTAACCATTTATTAATCAAGTATAAACATGCATTTAGGCCGACTTCGGGTTGCACATTATTTCTGCAATTTCCTAACCCATATGTACTTGATTCTGTAACCTGACTGATATTGCTTAATGTGAGTGAGTGTGTGCGCTAAATAAAAAGCAAACAATTCAGAGTACACACAGTGATAGCAGTTTAGCACTTAGTACAGAAGATTTTACAGCTCCAGGTAAGGGTCTAAAATTTGGTTTACAGAAGCTTTTACAGCTCCAGGTAAGGGTCTAAAATTTGGTTTAATTCTGATTTTCCCCTCTTTTTTTAGTTCCTTGTGTAAATTGTATGAAAATGAAACCCATCTCCTGCCACAAGGAGCAAGAAACTTAGTTGTTTGAGAGCGAAGGCTCGTGTAAAAAAGGAAAAATCCATTTACTCCCATTAGGAGTATGCCTTCCACAGATACTATATTTAATACAACCTGCTTTTCTGTGAAGGAGAATGGAGTTGGTATCTTTCTGTCCTTTATTTCTGCATTTCACTGCACGTACATAAAACAATTCCAGTTTCTGCTTAGTGAGTTTGCTTCCTGATGCTCAGAAAGCATCAGACTTACCTCTCATGCTGTGCAAAGTCAGGCTGGGCGATGAGCTGTGTATTTCCAGAAGCGTTAGATTCAACGACAAGTACACAATAATGTTATATGCATAGCTACTCCGCCTTTGCCCTTTTGCCTTTCTGTATGACTTATGCTGTGTGCAGAATTTTGTGAGCTTGCAGTTAAGCAAATTGGTCTCTATCGAAAAGAAAAGAGACACCACAAGATCTGGTGATGGTGTTTTATGGGTGTGATAAGTAAGCTAAGTAACCTCCCTCGTTCAGCCAGTGAACTCAGCTGCCTTTTTCTCCTGCTCGAAGGTGTCTAAACACCCAAATCCACTGAAGTAACCCAGAAAAAAAGGCTGAAGATGTAATTCATGACACAGAGTAATTCATCCCATTTGTATGTGTTAGGAAGCAAAAGATGTTTATTTTCGATCATTTAATTCAGCCTGGGATATGTCTGTAGGATACAGAATACAAGTTTTGTTTTTTATCCTTAGCATCTCTCTTTTTCATTATTTGTGCGTTGTTTTCTCCTCAGTTTAGCTTTAACAGGGTGTAAATGAATAGGAACTTAAAAATGTGTTTGAGGGCTGCATTACAGTTGCTGTCTATTAGAATGTGTACAAATTGGCATATAGCTTCACTCCAAGGGAGAGAAGTAAAAATGTTAGGAGACCAAGTGACCAATAAGCTTAATTTCTATTCTCAATTGATTTAGGAACTATTGTTTAATTCAGTGTTAAAGTTGCTTTTGTAAAGATGTTTAGCTCCTACTTCACTCCCACACTTTGGGAAACCTTCCCAACAGGGATAAAAGACTCATGATGGCTGCAGAGGTTATTAAAGCAGTGTCATTGTTTAAAGTAATTTTTTCAGCAAATGATAGGTTCATTTCTTGAACTTCATCCTGGAATTAGAAAAGATTGCTGGAGGCTTTCAAGATTTCATATTCCAGTGGGTGAAAAAAAAGAAGTTTTTTCTGGTTAGACTTCTAAAAGCAGATTAAAAACTTTCTATCAGTACCCAAGCTCCAACACTTGCAAAGCTACTAACATCAGAATTATTATTACTATTACTTCTGTGAAATATTTTTTGCAGTGATAACATTTCTTTATGCTATTGAACAAGTAACAGTATGTTTTCTGTTCTTCTGTATTCAGTTTGAATATAAAAATAGGCTCAGGGCATGCAGCCTGTAGGCCAGGGCTTGGGTGTGGGGCTAGGCTGGGCTCTGCTGGGCTGGCCTGGCCTGGCCTGGCCTGAGGAAGATGGAGGCAACCCCACCTGCACCTGGGTCTGCCCTCAGGGCCTTGACAATGTTTTCCAGATTTGGAGTGTTCTCTCTCTTTTTGTTGAAATTCTCTTGTTTTCCTGTGGAGAGGGGTATCCATCAAATACTGATAKTCTGAAGTAAAGTGCGTTGCAGCTGGACTGCACCACAAGTAATTGTTGTCATACTGTCATTACTTTGTAGATCTAGTTGCTGTGTTCTCATATTTCCATCTATAAGCTAGTAAGATATTAGTATTGTCATTTTAAAAATAAGTYGTGTGGGAAAGTTGTCTAGGTGATTTCAGAAAGATCTGAGAATGATTCTGTTAATGTTTATTCAACAAAAATACCTGGCTTGACTGCCCTGTCTGTAATGACCACAGAGTCTGTGGTCAGGATTTCTGGTCTTAGCTGTTTAGCAAATTGAAATGCAACAGGTTGACCAAATTGTTTGCCCATTTTGTTAACGGTAACTGGCCCAGAAGAAGTTAGCAGTTTCTCCTGGAGGTGGAGATCTGATTTAGAGATCATGAGCATCAGCTTCTCATGATGATGTCAGCTCAGAGACAGTAGGAACAATGGAAATACTGTTTTCACAGTTTTTTATTGGTTTATTTCAATGAAAATTCGCCCATCACAATAGTTGTGCTTGTAATTTATGATTTAACATACAACCAAATACATGTATGAGCCATTTTTCATGTATTTTACTAACTGTGGGTCACACGTTTACACTGGAAGGTTTCAAAGATGAGAAGACATCAGAAAAGGTAGCTATGATGACTGACACTCTCTGACCTCATGACCTGTCAGAAGCCATATTACCACGCTAAAAAAAAAGCTATCTGAAGCTCATCTCTCCTGTTAGGCTTTAGTACACATTTTAAAAAGATGAGCAGATTTGATTTAAGGATTCAGGATTTCTCCACCATGTGCATACATACACCATTTTAATTAATGTTGTTCTTTCTTTGAGTGGAAAACATCATGCCTGTCTTTAATATGAATTTATGAATTCGTCCAGTCTAATCTTACAACAAATGGTTTCCTGTAAGTAGGCTCTTTCCACCTACCTACCAGAAGGTACTTGTCTGGATTATATGTAGAACGTGATCTGGTAGCACAAGGGCCCCCTTCTTAATACAAAGTCTTCTTGTGAAAAGTGAAAAGCAAATATCCAAGACACAGGTGTGCTTCTCCCACCCATGCGAGTAAAGACCAACCCTGAGGTCTGCAATTCAGCATGTCAATTGCTGTGTCTTCTCTCTCTATAAAGAATTGAAACAGTTATTCTCAGCTCAGGCTTCAAGAAACACGAATAATATAGAAAATGCTTTTGATTTTGGTTCTTGGTTGTCTGATACCTTACAGTAGGCGTTTAAACCTGAGCAAAGTAGATGGAAAACACTAAGATAGCAGCATGAGTCAGCAGCAAAGTAAATGGTTACATTAGGTGCCACAAAGTACAGATTCAGCTCCATTTGTTATGTGCGGGACTCCAACAACCATGTCAAGCTGAGATAGCCTTGATGCTGAAGTGGACAGGATTGCAGCAAAGCTGATGTGTTGCGGTGAACCTGCCTCCATTTGAGTTGTCTGTAACCTGGCTCCACTGTGGCAGGGAGCTGCTCCGTTTTCACTAAGTTATGCATTGTCCTGGGTACTAGGAGCAAAGGGAAAAAGGGAAAACAACAGTCCTTTGCTACCTCTTTGTCATGTCCTTCTGGATATGGCCTGTTCTACAGTAATCAGAGCTGTACTACTTTAACCAAATTAATCTCTTCAAGATAAAGCTTTACTGTATAGATGTTCTTCAGTAGGAGATCCACTACATTATGGCTCTTCATACAAGTACACTATGTAAGTTTACCCGTAAAGATTACACTTGTTTTGTGCTAGCTTTTTAGTGTGTTGGGACGTTTGAAACTCCGTGCAACCTGAGGAGGTGTCTTAGTCTCTTGTTTCTGATGTCCCTTACGCTGCTGCATTGCAGTTGTATGTCAAACATGAGCAGGAGTCAAGGAAGCGGTACACTTCCAGTAGCTGACACTGCTGAATGGATGTTCTTCTATTTCTGCCAAGTGGTTATTTACTTTCAGAATACAAGTATGTGTGGATTAGATGCACAGTAAGTTCATAACACCTTCATATTGTAATAACAGCAGCCCTGTTTGCAAAAGAAAGTTACACAACTTTAACAATTACTGTGGCCTTTAAATACGCTTTCCTTGCTGTGGATGCAGTCATACTGTTGCCTTGCACAAGATCTTACTGTATGTACACTGTAGGTGTACTAATTTAATGTTTAGGTTAAAAAAATGCATTTCTTGCAAATTGGCTAAATAAGTGAAATTCTTGAAATCAGTATAACATAGAGGAGCTTCTATTTGTACTGCATRGTATGATGTTCTTCTCCTTCCTAAAGACTCCAAACTTCTCATGCTGTCTCCATCCTATTTCCATTCCATAGTAGCTTTAGGAGAACGTGGGAAAAAGAAACCAGCACAAAGTGGTTGTTACAATAGTGACTGGCACTAAAATGGACCATATAAAATCTGTAGTAAGTATTTGGCAGAAATTTATCTAGGAAATTTGATAATTTTAGCTTATAGAGTATATACATTGTGGTACTAAAGAATACACGTTATAGTACTAACAGCAGTGAATATTTAACTACTGGAAGCATCACATGGTCTAAATTAATATGTACTTTTCAAAAGAGACTTTTCCACTCTTTTTTCTTAGTTGTATATAAGTGACTTTGTTACAATATAGTGTAAACGGTTTTAGAATGGTGTATTTTTCTTTATTCTAGAGCAAAATAAATTTTAACACCAAAAAATTCTGAAGGGGGGAGTCTTTCTCTTAAATGGCTAGATCTTTGTTGACTTCCTGATTCTAAAACCAGTATTTGATTGGAATCATCCCAAGTTAAGCCAACTTTTTCCATGATTGCTTCCACTTAGCAACAGAAATGTAGGCTATGGCCTCTGTTCCTAATGAAATCCCTTAAATGCAGTCTACATAGCAAAAGGTTAAGAGGGCAAGGCACAGTTTAATTTCCCGGTAACACTTTATGGGAGCCTTTGTAAATGCACTTGGTTCTGGAATTTTCTAATGCCCTCTCTGAAGCTGTAGTCAATTTGCATACCAAAAGTTGCTATATTAATATTACATACATAAGAGAGGTTGGAGGGCAGTGGGATACAGAACCTTCCTGCTAAATTGCTAATCCAAATGGAGCTTTAGTAAGTCTCTTACAAAGTTGTCAACATCCAATGACCTATATGAAATGAGTTGGTAGCTTCAGTCTAGTTCCTAGAGAGGTGTGCACATCAGAAAAGCAATCGACTGGCACTAATTGGCACCCTGGCTAGCAGTCTCAGCAGAAAGCCAAAGGTCTGAATGGGAACTGAGACTGAAATGCTCTCTCAACCTTAAAGATGGTCCCTCTAGGTCGGAGTTCAGGGCACATTTGTAATATCATAGGTGGAATTTTGCTGTGCATCTTGCAATGCTAGACCTGCACTGTGGTTAGGGAAGTACATTCCTTAGGGTATTCATAATGAACTCTGAAATGACTTTCAGCTTTCCTTCAGATCTAAACAGGAAGAGATTATTTGCTAAGCAATAATTTGATATTCTAAGGCATTGGATGATAAATAACCAGTCCAGTTGAGGGATTACACTAAGAAGAGGAAAGATAGGGAGAGTGTATTCCTGTAAGACAAAACTTCATGATATCCATGTCCAGCCTCCATGGGTTCTTGTGCTCTGTCAATTTTTCCACCTGTTGTACTCAAAAAATAATTAGTGTTACTAATGTATAAATCAGTGTTGGTTAAATATTAAAAATGTCTTGCTTTGTGAACAGATCTGAAGAATTCGGTTCATTATAAAGGCCTAGCAAGACATGGTCCTGATTGATATACTTGGAATTGTTCCCATATCGGAATCATGTCAAAAAGTTTAGTATGGGTTATTATTTCCCTCAAATTGTGCACTTAAGTTTATTTCTTATTTTGTTCTTCTATTTACGAGTTTCAGTCTTTCAGGCAGGGTGAAAACAATGTCATGAACGTCAAGCCATAAGCCCATTCAACTTGAATAGGGTCAGTGAAGTAGCACTAAATTAAGAAGTGGTTAATGTACCTATCCAGTCTTTTAAGCCAGGCAGTCAAAGGTGATAAAATATATTGTCCAAATTAGAAGTTGAGCAAATTTTCTTTACCTCCATTTACCCTTGAACGTACCAATGAATATTGAGCGCCAGTGACAAATGGTTGGTTGCCTGTGGTGCTAAGCAGAAAAAATAGGTTCTTTCAATAGAGGTTAGCCTGTTTCACAAAACATTTAGCATCTTCAGAAGGTAAGTTTTTGTCCACATTTTTATTGTTCTCTCTGATAAAGATGAAATAAAAGCCCATCCATAGAATATGCATGTTCCCATAAACCACAGCATACTTTTTTTTTTATTCCTCTATAGCTTTATATTACTGGGGTTCCTGATCTGCTGCATTTTTTTTTCTCTCAGTAAGGTAGCAGAAGAAATCAGGATCACAGCTACTCATAACTGAAATGATCAAGTTCTGAAAGTAACACCCTTTTTCATATAYACTCATATAGCAGACCTATTCCACTGCCATGATGCTCTATCACTAGCTGATTTGGCGTATATTTTTCTGATAGATAAATCAAATGCAAAAAATCAGCTTGACTAATGCTGTATGTCTGCGTTTTAATGTTTTACACTGAAACACAGTGGTACCCTAAATGTAAAAAATACTACGATTTGCAAGTTCCCATCTATCGCTTGCTTTTCCAGAAATAGCAGCCCCCCACTGTAGTCTGGACATTGCCCCAGGTGGTGTCTGACTCTTAACCCAAATCAAACAGTAAGCATTCACATACCATCTGGCCCTCATGCCGTGGACAGGAAAAACACAACAGCCTTCTACCTGACTCTTGCTTAAGTCCAGGCAAGGGCTTATTCTCAGGAAATCTTTAGCCTGTTTCCTTCATAGGCCTTTAGGATAAGATTTTATGGTTACAGTACCTGGTGCTCTCCTCATTGCTGCATGGCCCAACATGCTTTATAAGCAGCCTGTACACTGTGAAAGAGTGTGATATCAGAGTGATGCTGCAGAGATGATAGCATGGGGTTTCGTTTTTTCTAGTTGCACCTCAGTAGCATAACTTAGCCTGGGATTGGCCAGCCTGTCTCTCTGGAGCTGTAAATGGTTTGTCAGCAGTTGAAATGCATTTGCAGTCCAGCTGTTAAGACCATTGGCAGGACTTAGCAATTGCAGGATAATTCGGGTCCCTGGCTATTGGAAGAAAAGCCAGCATGATCTTCTGAGGCTGCCATCAGAATGACTGCAGGTCCCAGCTGTACTCTCTCCTTTGGCAGTAGTGTTCCTGCGAGTTGTGATCATACTCTGCCTGTAAGCTGCACTGGAGTCCCCCTTCCTGTTAGTTCCTCAAGGCAGGTTGCAAGATTTGGCTTGGCTTGCACAATCAGGAAGTTTGATCACTCCTGAAATCTCCTCCAAAGGCATTAACACAAAATTGTGAATCACACCTTCCTTAAGAATTGCTTGGTGGTAGCTCTGTGCCTAGGATTGCAGCCCCCAATATTGCAGGAGATAGTAGTCTCCATGCTTCTGTAAAACCATAGAGTTTCTTGCCCTTATGGATCCAAGGAAAAGACTGAAAACATGACACCATGCCTGTGTGTGTAGACAGCAATAAGGAGTCTAGGCAGTATGAACAGCTCTGTTAACTGAAATGTATCACCGTCTTCCGAGGGCTGGATGTGGTATGGGTTTTATGCCTAGTGAAGCCTTCAGTGAAGGGGGCAGAGAAGGAGGACTGCTCAAAAAAAAGAAAATGCTTTCACTGGCATGAAAACTGAACGACAGTAATCATGTTTGTGCATTCAGTGAAAAAATTACAATTAGCAGTTCAGTTAAATTAAAAATCACATGTTTTATTTTGAAGAAAACTTTTTGCTATTAACATATATTACAATGTGTGGATTTTTTTTTTTTTAAGAAGTATTATGAAAACTTTGTTGACAATCTGGAAAAGGGAGCCAGCTAACCAGAGAGATCTAAAATATCTGACATCATGGACCGTGTTACTCTCCTCCATAATGATTTACAGTCTTACTTTTGAATGCAAGATACTTCAGCTCCTCTAGTTCACTTTCTGGGGTAAGTAAGTAAACTAAGCAATATAACTTTGAGATKTCAGATTTTGTATGAAGTCAACTCCAACTCTAGAAACTCATATTAATGCTGGACAAAAGGAATCTGTTAAAAACTGTCACTGTCAAAGTAAATGATAGCTGAATTCCTAAGCTAATCTTTGTCTTTGATCTTGTGTATGAGAAAATTTATTTGGTGAAGTAGCGATGAAAAGTTTCTGACCATTCTGAAGTACCAGCTGCAAATATACTAGACCTTGTGAATTTCAAGATAAATCAGGAAATATTTCTTCTTTCCCTTTCCAATCCTTGAAAATCTTCATAGAAAGCGTTATTATAAAGCAATTCAGAGAACAGCAATAGCCATTCTTTTTCTTGAACTTACAAACTTCTACGCAAAATTGCATGACATGTTGTGACAGTGTGTGGAAATCTGACTGTATWGTTGTGTCTGAAACTATTGGCAGAAAGAGATGACAATTTTGCCTTAACATTTTTTGTCAATGGCTATGTTTTTTCCTTCTTTCCCTGATGTATGCATGACTTCACACTTTACTGTGTTTTTGTGCTCACTCTGTTGTATGGAAAATAACATAAACATGTAATCATGACACACATGTCTTTCTTGTGGTGACTCTCCAACATGCAACAGTATCTAGTCTGTACCAATTTTTCTTAGTCTATTTATTTTCTACCATTTAACAAAAGATCCCTCAAATCATACTGTTTTGTGATTATTACTGATTGTGCTCTGATGGTTTCACTTGCTGGCATTTTTTGTACAAAACCTTCATTTACTTTCATTTTTCATTCATTCATGTTTTCAAATGTGTTTATGGTTTCATAGTTTAAGTAATTTATCTATCTTAGATTTTAAATACTGCAGAAAACACCCTTCCATATTTAGCACATCAGAGATGTTTTGGTATAACCCTACAGAACATCACTGAACCTTAATCTTTGAGTCTGTTTTAGATCCTTTCTGATTTTTTTTGTTCTTTTTTTTCCTGTAAAACAGACTGCCTTTTGCGAAAACACCTACTTCTTTATACTGAATAGCAAGTTCTTGTTTCAAGATTTTCTAATGTACAGCCACATGTGAGAACAGAACTTAAAAGCTTTTACCAGTTACTCTGTAAAATCTGTATGATAATAAAGTCCATGCTTGAAACAAGTTACACTCTAGATATGGATTTAACAGATCAGAAGGGGGGTACAGAAAGATTAAGTTGACTCTCTGAAGGAATCAGAGGTGGAGCTCTGCTCAAATCTTGAGTGCATTACAAGGCTTTTCCCTCTTGTGAGTGCTGATTATTGTGGCTTCATCTATTAGGATAATAGAAGTACAAATATTAGAATATTAGGAACATTAGGAAATATTAGGAATATTAGAATATTAGGAAATATTAGGAAATACAATATTAGAAGGGAAAGTCCAAGTTCCCATTATTTCTGAGGAGGAAGAAAAAGGGGAAAAGAACCAGTGTGATGACTGCCACTCTCATATTATTCATTTTGTTAATATGTTCATTTTCTATCCTGTCTATTTTGATTATCAGGGGTGATGAACCAACCCCACAGCACACTCCTTTCCCTTCCTCTGGAGATAGGAGAGGGAATGCAGCCAGGATGGCTGAGTGCTTCTTCTTGGTATCAGAAGGCCAGGTGAGAAGGGTCACATTGACTGCCAAAACATCATCCAGCCTGACCCGGCACCTAGCCTTTGCAYTGAAGTTGGAGTGGAGGCAGTTTACAGGAGCTCAGGCTGCTGCCAGTTGAAGGGATGGAAGGCAGGCGCATTTTGGCAGTTTCCAGAGGTGCCACGAGGTACAGAAGGTGCAAAGGCAGGAACTTCCAGCTTTTCTAACCTTGTTCAGGTGTTGGAGGTGAAGGAGAAAAGGGCATGCCTACTGCGCACRTGTAGCCAGTAATGGCCTAAGTCATTTATGCAGCTATTGTACTTCACAGTGATGTCTCAAAACTGAAAAACTGATTTCA
Organism: Rhea americana; assembly: GCF_003343005.1. Lineage (NCBI taxonomy): Eukaryota > Metazoa > Chordata > Aves > Rheiformes > Rheidae > Rhea > Rhea americana. The sequence continues at coordinate 4,005,310 of NW_028186712.1, forward strand.
CGGTCCCTGATGTGCATCACCTTYAAGTTGCTAATTTGAGCAATGGAGGCCCAAACTGTCTACAGTTCATTACCTAGAGATATRGAGAAGATGGGGTTTGATTACAGTAGAATGCAACATTTTTTATGCAAACATGTTTTAAAAACCAGTTATATATTAAATATAACCAGTAATTTATTAATAAGGGATTCTTCTTTTTTCCAATACTGCACTTTATAGATGGATAAAATATGTCTCGTTATGGTGTCTTTGTCCCCCTTCTAGCTTTTTCGTTTAGCTCATGATTTTATTTAATGGAAGTCACTCCTCACATATTGGCTTGACAATTTATAAGCATTTGTTTGTGCTGAATTAAGCACATTTCCAAACTTTGTATGTTGCTGATGACAGTTTAGGGATTGATTTTTTTCTCTCAAGAGAGATGCCTTTTTTTGTCTTTAAAGCAAATTGATGTTGACTGTTGGAGCATTCCCTGATACGAAAAAGAATTTTCTTTAGGGATATTTTTCCACTGAGAACTCATTTTTAACTGAGAAGCTTCAGCAAGGTCATGATTCTGATGACACCAAAAAAAAAAAAAAGAAAAAAGAAAAAAAAAGAAAAAAAAAGGCATTCACAGACAAAGAAGTAGTATTGACTTTTAGAGTAAGTAAATAGGAGCAAATATTTCCAAGCTTTTTCTCCTACAGTGGTCTGACAGGGAAGTGTGCTTAGATATGCAGTAGATAACAATTTTCCAGGCTTCTATTCTGAAACCTTCTGTTTACTGCTGGTGTGGGCAATAGCAGAGTAACAGAAAAAGAATTTACCCATCCATGCTTTGTTATATATTTTACAAGTTTAAATGACAAAAAAAGTGCTGTAACATTTATTAAGGCATTTAGATTCTGTCAAGAGTAGATTTAAGGCTTGTCCACATTGTCAGCAATGGGAGGGCTGTAGAAAAATGAATGACTTCATGAGTTTTGTGTGAGGATGCAGGATTTTGACTGAACAGGTGCTTTATATAGTGTTCTTTCACAACAAGTAAAGCTGGATATGCTGTCTTTTAGGAAGACTCTGTGGCTAGACATGCAGGGCTAGAGTTACTTCCTTAATTTTTCAAACCCATTAGAAAAATCCTGGGCAGTTCTTAGCGACAAACATTGCATCGTTGCTATATTGAAGGAGTGCTGGGATTCATATATTTATCTCTCTCTCCAGGAATACTAGTGTCTGAAGTATTTGAACTTAAAGAAAGAGGAAAGTTTTCTTTAAGTCTTCAATGATTACATCTTTAGCGTATGCATGTATGTATCTGGTCTGTTTTATGTTGTCAGGATGAAAACTACTTGACATCTTAACAACTAAGTTGAATACATTTGTCCTGACCAGCAAATCAGTCATTTTTTTGTGGTGGTATCTGACAGGTTATTGGTGAAGTGATACGTAAACATCATTAAACTCCTATTAAACGCTTGTTTCTGGCATGACTCTAACTGTTTTTGTTTTCTGTAACTTCATGCTGTTTTATCTAAGTCTTCTTATTCAGTGATAATTCTAAGACCCATGTGACTCAACAAAAGATATATTTCTTCAGTCCTTGAATGAGATACCAAATGATAAAGTGAAGCCTGCTTGTTTTCATTTCCTGGCAATCATGCCAAGCAAAGCCAAGGTGATTTGTCCAAAGCTACTGTTTTTCACTACAGTGCGCGTAAAAAAGTTACAAAAACAATTTTCTTGAAGGAAGCCCTATCCTGGTGGCTATAAAATCTCCTCAGGAGGAGATCAAAGTCTCAGTCAGGCCGTCTTTGGGATCTTCTCATTGGACTTTTCATGTACTTAAGTCCCGAAAATGACTTTTGTGGAGACTTTATTGTTGGTCAGAAGTTTGATTTGACTCTTTGGTCTTCATTTTCCTGTCTCAGATTCCTTCCATAATATTTGTGATGGTTCTGTCTTAGTAGTTACTAGGATAAAACATCTGCAAAATCCAAGAAAAGACTTATAATATTCATCTTACTAAAAGTAAGAAAAAGTAGCTTGAAAATTGTTAGCTTGTCTTTTAGATGCAAAAAGAAAAAAAAATACTGGGTTGTTAGGACAGAGTAGTATGAGGGATGAGAAACAGCAGAGACTGAGTTGCTCAGGCTTCAGAATTGGTTGCGACTTGTGAGCAATGACCCAGCACTACCTGAATTTTAGATGCAGGGGTAGCCCAAGCAGCAACCAACTCATATTTCATATGTTTTCAGTTCTGCAGCTTTGTTAATTAATTTTTGAATGTTCTTTTATTCAGCTTCACCTTGGAGCTTGGGTCTTTTCCTGAAAGGAAGATATTAAATTAGATCATAGCATCTATTAATAGTCTGAAAATCCAAGTAATCACATTGTATCACTTTATCCTCCTACTTTCTGTTGCAGCTAGGCCAGTTAGCTGTTGATCTGTATGAGCTGTAACTCTTCTGCCTTAACTAAACTTGTTTCTGTTTTGTCCTTTTACCTGGAGACCTTTAGTATTTGGGATTAACTTTGTCCCCAGTTCTCTTCCATTTTGTGTTGGGCTATGCTCCTATTTAGAGGTAATAGTTTCCTTGTTCCTACAGCAACAGCCAAGCGGATCTCTGCGGCATCTGCCTACCTGGGGCCTCCATTCCTGGAATACCATGGCAGAGACTTTGGTAATTYAGTATTTCTCTTCTGCTTTTACATTGCTCTGTGGCTGGGACAAATGTGCCTCGAGATGTAGTTCACCTGCTTTGCTAAGCTGTGAAAATCACGGAAATACATATATTCCTTCGGTCAAGGAATGGTGGTATGAATGTTATAATCCTGTCGAAAAGGTTTTCATTCAGGATTGTTTTTAACAAAATGTTAACATTTGTTAGGTTTGTACCAGTTTCTCATTGTTTTTATTTTCAATTAAGGAAGTATATATAATTTTAATGATTTTACTGTAATTTTTTTAGAGTTTCAGAAAAGAACTCTTACATATTATCCAGGATTCGGAAACGATATTTTAACTAATCTGTGTCTAACGATAGAATGTAAATTTGCAGCACTTGAAGTTTGTGATTGTAGAGCAGAAGGGAGAATAACTTACAAAGGCAAGGGTAAGAGGAGAACTTGTGCATAGCAGTGCATAGCGAATGAGATGCACAGCTTCCACTATCAATAAGAGCTGCATGTCTAATCCACCAAGCTCGGTGCTGAAGAAAATGTACCCTGGGATGTCAGGTGTTAAGGGGAAGAATGGGCCTCTCACGTTCTTTTGCACTTACAAGCTGGCTGTAACCTTTTGACTCTCTCTTTCTCGAGTTTTGTTTCCTGAAAGGAAAAAGGGGGTGGAGGGGAGGTAGGGCTTATTGAGTGGAAGGTCTGCTTCAAAGTACTGTAGTATATTTGCAAGGTCTTTTTTTTTTTCCTGGAATTAATATCAGTTCTGTTTTGTTTTCTTAAAGAAGCAGTTACTTCTGAGTATGAATTAAGAGGTAAATATCTTACTGAACACCACTATCAGCACTATAAAAGGGTACACATACTACCATTAGTTTTTTTTTTTTTTTTAATCTTTCTAATTGAAAGGAAAATAGCTGCATTTAAGGACTTAATAGGGTAGGAGAGCTCATTCAGTGAATTAATGTTACCAGATACTGCCGTTTGTATGGACCAGTATTTTGTAGAGAAACAAACCTAAAAATAGTAAGAAATTTCTTTTATTCTCAGAGGATCCCCTCATATGTCATGAACATATATTCAATCTATTAGACCACAAGCACTGATCACATTGAACTTGGGTGTACTCCAGTCCTGAAGCTCTGCACATGCAGAGAAAATATTCATTCATTCATATAATGCTCATACATTTCATTTGCTGTCTCTGGATTAGTATGTGTGGAAAATACCCTGGTGCAAGGAGGAAGACTGATATAAATGCACTGTAGGTGAACATTTACTTTTTAGAGTGAAAGAACTGGTAGTTGTGCTGAGCAGATATAGGAAATAATTTTGTGGTGCATAATTAAGGTAGATCTTTGAACTTTATGTGTGTTGAGAAAGGGGAGAATTTGGTTATATGTATTCTATTAGGAAAAATATGTCAAAACCTACTTTACCCTTCCCTGAGATACAGTCTGCTCTTCTGTTCTGGGCTGAAATATGGCAACTCTTTATCTTAAAAAAAGAGGGAGAATGACATTGCTTGTTGCTTATTGGAATGTAAAATGCAAATTGTTGCTACACTGGCCTTCATTTTCATTAACTAAAAAGAGCCTTTTGCTCATAGAAGAGAGCCTTGAGAGTCCTAAAGGAATTACGTATTTCTGGCTACCATCATGGATTTGAGGACCATGTGCCTAGTCTAGCTCTGTATCTTTCTTTGTTAGAGATTATTTTTGAATGGCTTGTGTTGCCTTTGCTTGGCTGAAATGTGGCAGCAATGGAGAGGAGCCAGTAGAGGGGTAATCTTACAGCTAGCAATCAGGAAAAGGAAGAGCCCTTAGCCAGGGGAGTCAGCAGTGCCAGGAGGAGCCATTATTCTATTATTGTTTCCAGTGTGTAGGCATTGTTTTAAGTTACATTAAAAACATCCTTTGAATGTCTTTTGTTATTTGTGTCGTAAATTTTCCATATCAACCTTTCCAAAAGAAAAAAAAAGGAAAAAGAAAAAAGAAAAAAGAAAGGTGTGTGAATCTGTAACACATATCCAGATGGAATGTTTCGGATGTATCTGCCTTTAAAAATTGTGGGTTAAAGGAGAAATATGAGATCAAAAGTAATTTCTTGTACGGGAGAGCCTGAAATATCACAATGATCAGGAGAACATGGAGTGTGTTCCCTGTTTCTTCACACTTACTGGGAACAACACTCTGGACAGCCTGGACTCCGTCTGTTTACTTTTTTCTAGTATTAGGGGCACCAGCTCTTTAATTTAAGGGCTCAACTCTGCAAGGTTTCCAGGAGTTATACATTTAGCTGGCTGAGGGAGAAATAATGAAGTGTGTATCAATATTCATGTGCATGGATTTGTATTTATCTCCTGGAGATTGTGTGTTGAAAGCCATAAAGGATTTGAATAGTGATTTGTGAGATTTGATTTAGTTAGTTTAGTTGCTTTCAGTTACTCAGAAGTCCAGTGGCAATAGATATTTTATGTTCAATACTGCTTTAATTCCACTGTGTTGGAAGCATATGTTTTTAACTAGTATTGAAGGGATCCATATATTGAATATTATTACATTTTTATTGATAGGCGTCAGGGAGAGAAAGAAACCTTCTGTAAGGCAAATGGTATTTGGGATAAATGCAAATAGATTAAATAATGTGTCCCAAATCACTGGGGCAGTCTGAGACACAAATGGGAACAGAACCCAAGTATCCTAAATCCTTGCCCAGTGTCTTAATCCTGAACCTTTTTTTTTCTTTCAAAACTAAAGTTTCTGTGATTATTATTCCCACTACCAGGACTTTCCAAGGATTTAAATATGACCTAATTATTAAATGCTGTCTCATATGCAAGACAGGAGCAAAATCTTTAGCCCAGGGTGCTTACGCAGTGGCCCTGATCCTGCAGTCTGATATGTGGAATGAACGTATGAACTAACACATGCTCTGCCTGTTCACAGAGTTTGACTGACAGACTGCAGGTAGTCTGCAATATCCTCAATGAATTCCACTTAATTACCTCAGCTTTCCTATTTCTATGTGTTTYTCTGGCTCCTATACAAGCTTTTGTGCAGCTTTTGCAAAGTTACCTTAAGTACAGAGTGAAGTTTTGGTTGGATTGTTTCTTTTTTCTTTCTTTTTCCCCAACAATGTGCAAGTCTTGATCTGTGGCACTACTAAAAGATGCTTTGCGATGTGCACCTTGAGATTAAAGTGCATCGCCCCTGCAGTGCGTTGATCTTGTCTGGCCCAGAAAGGGGTTGTCATAGATCTGCTTTTGAAATCAGGACTCCCTCATGGTTTCTTCCAAGGCATCATCTCCATGTCATTGGGCTGGCAGGATATGAAGCTGAGGGTCTTTTTGAAGTTTTCCTTCACGCCGAGGCGCGTACACTTGACATGTGGGAATCGTGGTTAAGTTACACCCTCTTCTCCCTGTGTGTTCAATGCAGGAGATGTTACTGGAGCATTTAAATATTTGAGGTCTTTTTTTACAATTAGTTGGGGTTTTTTTGTTGTGTCAGAGTATTAAAATGAAGAGTGCAATCTTTGCGCTCAGAATTTGTTTGCTGGAGAAGACTGAAATATATGGGGTGAATTTCATGAATTAATTAAAGAACGCCTCAAACATCTATGTCTTTGCAGCTACAGACAATAGGCTTATTTTAGGAAACAAGACCATATGGTTCATCAAATATCCCTCGTGCTGGTATTTGGTGCATAAGCAATTGTAAAGCAGTATTGCTTTAAAGCTTGCTTGTCTATCTCACATTTCAATCTCTWTTTAAGCACAGAAAAGTAAGTTTCTGGCATCGAGCAATTTGTTATTGGAAAAGCAAAGTAATATTTCTATGGCCAGAACTCTTCTTCCAGCAGAACTGCGCTGTATGGAAAATTTTTTCCAGCTTTGGGAGTTTATTTGATTGTGAACACTTTTGGTTATGTAAGTTTTAATAAGTAGCTCTGGTGGACCCCTAAAGGCACACCCCACACACTTATGTTGTGTGACCTGGGGTCACAAGTAATGGCTGCAAGCTAATTGATTGAGAAAGGCTTGTCTGACTGGGCCCCTTTGAGTCCTCCCTTTACATTCCTAAATTTCTGTAAAGGAGGCACTGGCAGCTCCGCCGGGCGAGAGGAGGGGTTGGGGGAAAGGGAGGAAGTTTCTCAGTTTCTGATTATGCGCAGAGTTTCCTTGTACTGAGCTTATGTTCTCCACCCACTACTTAGTAAGAACTCCTTAACAACTTAAAGCTTTATCCCTGTGAGTACCCGAAAAGTGATTTGAGTATTTATTGAGCAGGGAGAACAAACTGCCTGCGTCAGGCAGAGAGAAAGCTTATGGAAATGATATTAGACCTTCAGCAAAGTGCACAGCTGCATCATACAGAAGCCGAGACTCAAACTGACAGGCAAATAAGCCAGATCACGGAAGGGGCCTCTGTGTGGCAGCTCTGAGCTACCAAGTGTTGGACAACTAGGCAAAAAGTGAAATGGAACAGGGCAGAAAATAACATACTAACTTCAGGCAACTGTTGCTTTTTCATGGTGAGTCCAGATTTGAAATATTGCTTTGAATGTGGCTATTTCTGTTGTTTCTAAAAACCCTTCCGTTTTACTACAGCAATCCTTTTGCGAAGCTCATTGTGTTACAGATTATTTGTCCGGATATGCACTTCAATTCTGAACGATACAGAAATGTTAGGGATGGTCCTTTCCTTGCTGCTTGCTCTCTATGTTTCTTTTGCTTCTTTCAGGAGACAGGTCCCTTTTATAAAAGCACACTGCATGGCTTCCAGGCTGGAAAGAAATAGTTTGCAATGAGCACTTGCTATGCAGCAGCATATAGGTAAATAGGAGGACAATAATTTCTGTGTATTTTCTTCTGCAGTTTGAGCTTTGTGGCACTTCTCCATTACTCCTTATTTCACCGCCTTATCTTGAGAATGTATGGCACGGTCACTATGAAAAGAGCTTTGTGTTTGAATTCCTGGTGAGTCGAAGGGTCAGGGCCTATGAGTTATCTGCCTGCCAGCAAGACTCATTGCTGTGTCCCTTTAGTTTTCAAGCTAAAATAGAAAAAACATGTGTCCTCATCCCTTTTATATAAATGTATTTTCAATTCAGATTTTTACATGCCGTTTATGTGTGCTTTGTTCTTTTGACAAAGTTGGTTTGCAAGGGGAGCCAGTTTTATTCTATCCATATTTATTTTATTTGCTCAAGGTTTCTTGCAGCCTTNNTTTTTTTTGCATTCCTTTGTTGTGATACACATAATTTTTTCTTAAAACAACAGTCAATGATTCTGATTTTGATTAAGAGACAAGGGATTTTTTATTTGTATACATATTTCTCAAAGTATCAGAGCACTACTTTGATTTTAGGTACCTATGAAATTATACAGAAGATAAGGCTGTTCTAACTTTTGTCCCTCTTGAGGAGGGAAACAACACTTTTGGGTAAGTTCTTGAACAGATTGTGTTAGATACACTAGTTACCTTGCGCAATGATAATAAATATGATTTGAGCTGTAATGTTACTTCAGTCACTGACTTTAGTTTGAAAAAGCTGTTTTATTAGCCCAGCAACAGCATTAAACATTACACATTGACAGTAACATTAGAAATATTATTTCAAAACTGCTGAGTGAATACAATTCAGAGCAGTAAATCATCAAGGCATATCGAAGTTGCTCTGTATGTGATGTTTTAAGATGCCTGTGATTTAGAGAATAAACAACTAACTGCTTTTTCCTTTCCAACAGAAGTGTGATTCTGTACAAAATGATCTTTATAGTATGTTTCTTTAATTAAAYAGTTTTTTTTTCAAACTACAAAAAAGGTGCAAGAGAAGTCTTAGAATTATATAACATACATTTTGAGCTAACGGAGAAACACACATTTGACAGGATAATTCTACTAAACAATTTGAACAGTTCGCCAGATGAACTCTCCACAGCGAGTGCATTACTACTAGTTTCTTTACCTGATTTTTGAAGTTTATAAACTCACCTGAAGACTAACAATGAGCTGAGCGCCCCCCTTTTTTTTTGATATAGAAAAGATGGTGCAGATCTGGGCTGATCTGATCTTGCATCCCTTTCAAGTGGAGAAGTTGTGTTCATTCTTATTTCCCAGTCTGAGATCTCAAGTTTGGCCATGAATTAAAAAAAAAAATAAAATAAAAAGGATGGAAAATTGTTACAACGTTACAAAGAAATGCTAACAAATAGAGAGTGGAAGGAGGTATTGAAATGTAAGATGATCTGAATAGACCTCATGTTTCATGTTTTCGTATTATGTATTGGATTGCTATTTGTTTTGACTTGGGCTAAATGTTAAACCCTCTACAAAGAAATTCTTGGCCAAGTCCTTAAACAGTGCAATTAAGTTCTTCTTTTAACAGTTTGTGTGCACTTTCAGGGAAGGAAATGTGTCCCCTTATGTAGCATAATAAATTATTTTTCTTTTGTCTGTGCTGTGATGGAGGAATAACCTGCTGAAGTGCTTCTTGCAACCTGAAAATCGGACAGCAACAAAACTTTATAGAGCTGGTTTTCTTACAGCTTTGGCAAGTGCTGGAGAGCTGGTTGCCTCCTGGCGGTAGCAAGGAGTTTGGGGAGCAGGGGATGGTGGGTGCTCATGTGCAGCCACTTTTCTTGCCAGGGCTCTCTATGSCATTAGGTTTTGATTGGCAAAATAAGGCAGCAGTGTTGTTGTGAAACCTAATTAGAGGATTATGAAACATTTGTTCATGCTCTGATAGAAAGTATGATGAAGGGGAAACAGCTTGATGAGAAGAATGATTTACTTATTTTATGCTTATATCATTAAGAAAAGAATATGCGCTCACAGTAGCTGTAATTCATGGAGTTCATGGAATTCTGTAATTCATGGAAATGTGTATGTTAATGACGCAGGTTATGATTAGCTGGTGTATTCTTACTGATCATCTAAGTTATCAAGTTCACAGAAGAGTGACACAACCTAACATGGTTGCAGGGACGTTCAACTATTGCTAGCCTATCTCCTAATATTACTGTTTTCATTTAGAGAAAAGTGATGTCATTAGCTCAGACTAAAATAATTATATTGGCTTTTTACATTCTGTCTGATACTGGTTAGCAAAGAAAAAGCAATTCTGAAAACTTTAAAAAATAATTGCTTTATATTTTTGACTTCTTTGAAAGATTTGTATTTAATATATCTGTAATTTTAGACAAGGAGGAACTAGATTTGATTGGGAATTACATACATAAGAGCTTTTTGGTGGTTGCCTTTTAGGTAGGTTTGTTCTGTTTTAGGGAAGTGATCAGTGGAAGGAGGAAAAGCTTGATTTATAAGACATGYTCATTTCATTGACATCTCTACATGGCAGAAATAGGTCTCCATGGTGCCTATCGCTATCCATACTGCCACGTGAGAAAGGGTAGATGCTCAAGACTAACAGGATTTTTCTGTCAAACAGAGTAACCAGTTTGTGGTTTGAGGACAAAGCAGTATCTATACTGATACAGACAGACAGACAGACAGACAGACAGACACACACACACACACACACACACACACACACACACACACACGTATAAAATTAAGAAGAACCAAAGAATTTTAGCACTCATGGTGCCAATGAATCACAGTACTGGTAAGATAAATTACAGAAAAACCTTATGTTCTAGCAATTTTTAAAGGTGGGGTATTTTTAAGAAATTAAAAAATTCTTCTGCTTAGCTATAACTGGTGCAAGCAAGCATGTTTCAGGGGAAACAGAAGATGCTGCTTGTCTGTGAAATACAGTGAAAGAGGTCAGAGACTTGATCTTTAGAACATCCAAATAAACTTTCAATTTAGTTTATTCTCCTAGCAACATATTCAAAACATCAGCAGAAGACTGTCACAGACAGAGATGATGAAGGTGAAAGAAGAACAGATAAAAGGAGAGACGTGGCTCCTGAGGTGATGTAAGCTGTTATAGTATTTYGGGAAAAACAAATAGACGCAGAGAAGAAGCAGAAGTAATTCGATATTGAGGATAAGGTAATGGAGGCAAGATCTTAAGAAGGAAAATGGAAGAGGTGATGTAAAGATAGAAAGATGGCATGAGAGAGGTTCTCCACCCTATCTGAAATGCTTTGTCTTAGTAGTTTTTCCTAGTTTCTTCAGAAACATTCATGCTATTGACATTTGAGACTCCTGCGTGAAATAATAGATTCACCCAGGAAAAAGGCAGTTCATTCCAAAATTACTGTCACTGCATTTGAGAGAGTGGAGCTATAGGAAGGAGGGAACCTCTTTTTCCATCTTCTTTTATTTKCTTTGCTCTGTCCAGTGGTGAAGCTAGAGATGATGACTGATGGTTACGTTTGTTGTGACAGGTTGTTTTTGTGAGCACAGGTTAAGTTTCTCTTTCAACTGCAATAAAATTCCTTTAACTTTTCAGAAGTTAAATTTTTAAAATTTGTTGTAAAAAACATTAGAAGGTCTTTTGGCAATTCTGATTCTCAGGCCTGGGAAAGATGCAGGCCATTTGCAACATGAAGCCTGAGGTAGAAGAAAATAAATCAATGGAGTAGAAAAAGGGGAAGATGGCTACGGATCTTTCTCTACCACTTTTCTGACCTGATGATTCTCTTMTAATTTTTTTTTGTCAGCCATGGCTTCATCCAAGAATCCTACAGAATTCATACTGACTTCTGTAGGGACTGGATGAGGCCTTATGTTAAAGTCCTTTGCCCTTCAGTTTAAAACTTAACTTTCACAATGTTTTGCAGTGTACTTCTGTCACCTCCATAATGGTTTACGATTTCTCAGTATTCTGATACTCAAACCCATACTACTAAGTTAGTGCGGGTTAGTGCTGCTTCCAGTTACTGAGATACCTAGTTTTTCTGTAGATAAATATTCAGTGATTCAATCAGTAATTAAATGTATGAATGCATTTATCAATTGTAATGTTACCTTTATAACTCAAAGATGGTATCTTAGTGTAAATTATTTAATTCCAGTTTAGCTAGCAATATAATGAAAATTGTTATGAAACACAGCTTCAAGTGCAAAAAGCATCCTCTTCTCTCTCTCTTAAACCTTTTGAATGAAATTATTTCATGCTTCTCACCAACTCTCCACATGTCTGCACTCAAAACATCTACAGACATAAACTTCCTGTGGCAGAGACCCTGGCCTTTTAATTGCTCCTGTTTAGAACYATGCGTGCTTAATGGTGTTAAATGAAAAAGCAAAATATAAATAAGATTAAAGAGAAACTCCTACCCTGAAGCACATGTCCTTTGGCTGTTGACAGTATTTATTTCTAAAAAGCAGCACCAGCTGAAGCTGTCCTGAGTATATTATTCTTCGTGGCAGAGCTTGTTGAAGCAACCCCTATGCTCTTTCACTGCCACTTCTCCCGCTTCTGTGTTGCCCTGATGATGGTATAAATCCTTTGAGGGCTACACAGAGAACTGGAACAGTGACTTGATTCTGATTAAAAATAATGTTGTTGAAGACTTAACCTGGACTGATCTGGTTCATCGTGTGCCCCATTTACATTTTTACTAGATTCAGGGCTATGCAAGCAAAAGAGTAAGGCTGCAGGGAAGGAAACAGCTCATCTCCTAGTAGCAAGTATCCAGGTAATTATGGGCCTACTAGAGAAGGTGCCTTCAAATAGCTGTGTTTCTCAAAATGAGCTTGACTTTGCAGCAGAATGATATATTCTGTGTTTGAAGATTGAGGCTCCATGACCTCTGAAAATATTTACCTGGTTTTGGTGCATATTTTTAAAACTACTCATGATTCTGACTCAGTTGCTTTTGAGCATCTGTTATTTCAAATATTGTGTAATAAATTCCTGAGATTAAAAAAAAAAAAAATGTCCCTAGTAGAAGAAAGTACAGTAAAAATGAGGAAAATGCAAAAGAAATGATCAACAAGCAACTTTATTCATAAAACATACAAAATGTGACACAGCAGACTGACAGAATGAAGCCATGCTGAAAATACACATTTATTTATGAGGTAGGGCTCAGAGTGCATGCTGTACTGGCCCCATAAAAAATTTTTTCCAACACTGGCTGGGAATTTCCAAGGAAAAGATGGGAATTCCCAGAAGTACCAAGTGTTGGCCCAGCTATCCTTCCACTGAAATTAATGAGAGCTGTGGTAGTATAAAACAAAGGCTTTACAAATTGATAGTTTATGCTGCAGAAAAAGCAGGACTCTTAGGATTTGCCTCCCTTTATGTACTGTTTAAGTACAACTACTGCCAGTATTTGGGAGAGTAACAAAAATATGGGAGGCCCTTGTATGACAATCATGTTTTCGGTTGCATCACAGCATTTCCTGTCTATCATGTTGCCATTTTCTGAAACACAAGTATTTTGACTGAAATATTTCATAGTGTCCCAAACCACAGGTGATTGGTTTCTTTAACTTTTATCTTTTTTGTTATTAAAGGAAATATGTTAAAATTATTTTAAGCAGCAGGAAAAGTGGGACTAAATTATACTTTTCTGGTTAAAAGCAAAGTAAACCCAAACAAAACAAACTCAAGAACTCAACTTGTTCAAAGTCTTTGAACAACAGCTTTTGAAACAATGTGATCAAGAGGTTTGTGGACTTCTTTTAAAGAGTTTGGAGTAGTAAAAAATATCTGAATTATTATATACTGGAGATGTTAAATTATGCGTATGTATTATATGTCTTTTGGCAGCAAAATGTTAGAATATACCCTGTTTTTTTTTTAATTTGCTATGAAGATCATATGAAAAATTGGGCATTGCGTATGTATAGTACTGACTGTCATTCCTTAGAGAGCACAGCGGTGAATGCGCACATTCACTGAATGAGCACAGCACTGTGCTCGTATCGGTGGTTAATCTAGGTAGGTTCTGAGAAGTAAAAAAACAGGATATAAAATGTCCATCTTTGGCTGTCTCGTGGAAAAGGAATTAATCCCCTCTTCATCCCTGCAATTCTTAAAGTGCTGTTAGTGCTCTATGTAGATGTAGATCGTTCATTTTAATGTTGCTGTTTGCAGTTTCCAAGAATTGTTTTGGTTTGATTACTGAAACAAAAGTTAAGAATCACAATCAGTTTTTAGTAGAGTTTTTCCACAAAAACAGAGAAATTCATGCAGTTGGAAAGGTCCTGACTGAATAGGACTTCGGTGAGTTTTATAAGGATGTCACTGTGTATTTGTATGGCTAATAACAGTCCTCAGGAGATGCGTTCTTTCATGAAGCCCTCCTAGAGAATATCCGTGGAGGCTGTATTAACTCAAAATTTACAGACTCTCCCCCAACCACCCCAACATCATGTGCAGGGAGACACATCATTGCAACAGTTCAGCTTCCTCCACATCTCTAACGAAACTGTCACCAGGCAAGTGACAACAGCGCTGTGACTAGTTCGTCGCATAAGTAAAGTAATTGGCCAGATGGCTGCTCTCAGGCAGAACAGGCAGTGGCAACCTTCTCCCTGTCTTACCTCAAAGCTTCTGTTATTTGAAGTTTCTAACTCAACCACTAATGTTCATAGACCTGTTACTTGTGAAACTAGTATCATGCCAAATATTCTAGATTATGGAGTGTGTACATGTTGCTTTATCTGGGGCATAACTGTTGTGGAATGGAAAATAGCTTCTGAATTGTTTTTGAAGTAAAAGTTTAGAAAATGCCATAGAAACCCACTAAGTGAATATTAAAGTATTCTGATTAATATTCAAGTATTAAGGATCAGTGATTGTGACACAGAAAACTTTGACTGGATTCTGTGTATTTCTATTTTTGTTTTATATTATTAAGACTTGAATCATGCCATCATATATTACACATTCTTTCAACAGCATATTCAAAAAGTAAATCTTTCTGAAAAAAGATGATGATGAACAAAAGCAATATGTGAAAGCGTATGGGTAAATAAGGATATTTTTAAGAGAAATAAAGTGGATTTGACTGCAATTAACTGCTATGCTGTATCTAATAAATAATAAATAATGCTTATTAAATACTGTTATTAAACAACTGGGGCTTTTTTGCCTCAATCTTCTCCGCTATTAATTGGAATTAGTAAAACTTCCTATACATGCTCTGATATTGTGAGTGTAAAGAACTCTTAAATCATTGAGTATGGACTCCCAAAGAAAAAAGTGCCAGCCATTTTTTTTTGAGTTGCCCAAAACGTAAACATAAAAATGAAATTTTACTTTTTTACCTGAATTGAGCAAAATCTACCCATAGCTTAAACTTCGTCGTGTTCTCCAGATGGGGGAATTTGTTCTTAAGACAGTCATGAATTGTTGGAAAGAACTTCCAAAGTCAGATGTCAAAGCTTGGTTGAACACCTTGATTTTAGTTTTAAGTATCTGAAAATACAGCTATTATACAGGAATTCAGAAACAAAAATGCACTAAACAATGGCCTTGACATAGTGTCTGTGACAGATCATTCTGTGTTTACTCCTGAGTTTTCGACAGCATTAAGAAGTTCTAAAAGTTTCAATCTACATCTGGATTTAGAAATCTCAAAGTGTCATCCAGCTTCCTTACAGCCTTGGGCAAATCAGTTTAAACATGTAATTTCTTATCAGTAAGAACTATGTTAAATTTCTGGTAATGCATTCCTTTTTATATCCTAGTGTATGAATTGATAGTATTTTGATATATATATAGTTAACTTTACAGGTCTAATATTCTATTTTATATGTGTAATGGTATACAGCTGGTTGGATGGGCTTGTACCTGGCCTTTGTTATGTCTAAAGTTGGGAACTGAGAGTCTGAGAGTCCTGTGTTTTAAAGTGTGAGGTATGCTGCAAGTCACACTCAAAGTGAGATGCTAAGTTCCTGACCATATTGAAAATGAGGTCAGTCAGCATGGTCCCTAATTATGGATTTAAGAGCCTAATGTTAGGAAGCATTAAAAAAAAAAAAAAAAAAAAATCTTGGCCAGACATTTCACAGTGGTCGTGGACTTTCATATTTTCAACACCATTGTTCCTAAATATTTGTTGTTACCCTTTTTTCTAAGGAAGTGAAGCTTCCATGGAGGTTTGTCTGTTCCCCCTCCCCTTCCTCTCCCCCATAGCTTTTGAACCCTTTCAGTTAAATATGAAAGCAAGGTAGAATTCTCAGTGCAAATCGTGTTTTATGAAAATCTGTGGCAATGTGGAGGAAAGAAACCATATTAGTGCCAACTTTGAGGAAAAGGCAGGCAGAACATAGCTGTTATACATTCTGTTTGGCAGTGTCTCAGTGGCCAAACAAAATGTGCATAGTTCCAGACTAGTCACAGCACAGTTTTCTCCTGCCAG
This sequence comes from Rhea americana, assembly GCF_003343005.1. Lineage (NCBI taxonomy): Eukaryota > Metazoa > Chordata > Aves > Rheiformes > Rheidae > Rhea > Rhea americana. The sequence goes on from NW_028186712.1 coordinate 4,021,265, forward strand.
GCAATAGTGTAAATGCAATGTGGAGAGATCTGGGGGTTTGCAGTGAGAAAAAAGAATATGGAGTTACAGAGCAAAGAGCATAAATTTGTAGGAAAACAGGTTTCATTCAATCTGCTGCTTACAGGACAAGTTGGGTTGCTATTATAGCAGAAGAATAAAGGCCCAAATGCCAGAAGATCTTAAAAGGATGTTAATTGCTTGCTATAGGCAAACAAGAATATCTTGTTTGTCTTTTTTTTTTTTTTTCTATTTACTAAGCTTTTTAGTCTGTATGGAAGAATTCACATACTACTTCAGTCATCATATGCTGCATTGAACACATGATGGTCTTACTGATCTTTCATATGTGATGCAAAACTGCAGTTTTTAAGCTCCTGTATAAACAGTAAGATAGAGATACTGAGATACTAAATAAGAGAATTAAGGTAGAGGATGCTCGCTTTCTGGAACTGAGTTTAACTTGTTTCTTCTGAAGTCAGCATAGACATGTTTARATGGGGATGAAAGCTTGATTTTAAAGCAGTTTAGTATTTTCTGTTTGTTTATATTTAAAATACCTATGTATCCTATTTTATCTTGGATATATTGTATGCTTCTGTGGACTTGGGATTGCCCATCTGTAGATGAGAGTAGTAATACTAAAAATATTAATGCTTGCCTGTTCTTTTGATTTAAATAACATTTATAAAGACCTTTGTAATTGTCAGATGAGAGAGTGATGTGAATGTAGACAAATCACTGTTACCTTACATGATTTCATTCAACACATGGATACAAATTTCTAAAATGTTGGACTGAGTGAGTATGATCACTGTTCTTTTCCTAAAGTCATTCAAGATAAGGCCAAACATTAATTTTGGTGAGTATGCTTTTGTTTCATAAGCTGAATGAATGCCAGATCATGATATTCAATAATCACTACTTTGTTTATTATAGGAAAAAGAAACTTGGGGCATTTGAATATCAGTTGTCTTTTATGGACTATTTTAGAAAGGTACTAGTTCCAAATATCCTCCTTGGTATTTTTCAAGATAGGAATGTTTCCACTGACAACAGGAAGTCTTACTGATTTAGGTCAGTCTGCATACAGACGTCCATTCAGCAATAACTTTTGGATGGAGTTTGTAGCTGTAGTTTAAAAAGTTATTAGCAGTTGGGATGAACTGTGAACTTCTGAGCTGCTGACTAACAGAAAGTGTTGTATATTCACATTTTTGAAGTAAAAAGAATAGAAATGTTGGGATACTGTGATTCAGCAATAGTGCAGGTTCATATGTGTTTGTGTGTGTGTGTGTATGTGTTCAGTGCAGTAAGAAGTTTATTCGAGAACCCCTTTTTGCTCCAATAGCCCTATGCTTCCGATTCCAATTTGTGATTCTGAATAGAGCTGTGATCCTGAAGGTTGTCTAAGGACTTCATTTTAAAGGCACTGTACTTCTGAAGTGGTGTGAATTCTTTGTGGTAGGGTATTAGGCATGAAAATTCATGGTTCTGTTTGGTACTTTTGGTTGTGGCTTGCAATAGGTTCTGCAGAACCCTCATTGTCCATCCGAAAGTAAGTTGCTGTGGGCACACGGGAAGGAATGAACAGGAGTAAAAACAAACTAAAACCCTTTAGCAGACCATGCTAAATATATTACAAATTAAGGCTAATCTGACAGAATAATAGTGTGAACCAAAACTTTATGTTTAGTTTATGTTTGGTTATAATGCAAATGGAGTTTAAAGTTTGAAGAAACATTTAGTTATGTGTTCTGTTACATTTTCACCTTGTAAGCTCTTGCAAATGGGGATAATTTTTCATAGCTCAACCTAATGATAAATACTAAGGTAAGAAATCAGGTTTTAAAAAACACTTGGTCCATTCTTTAACACGCAAATATACAGTATAGAGAGAATTAAAAAAAAAACACTTCCTACATGTCTTGCTGAGAACTGTGGTGTGCTTCGTGCTTGCAAAAATGGTTGTGGCACAAGTGTCCGAGATCTAACCATTTGGCAGTGCGTGTACAAACTCTTTTGCATGTCTGAACCTAACTGCCAGCCAGAATTTTCTCTGGCATTTAGACACAGTTGCGTTTCTCCACTACCTGCTGTGCATACAAGTTCGGCACTCAGGATGCCAGTCTTTTCCACTCTTCATGATAATCAAGAGTTAGAAGGAATTTCTCAAAACAATTTTCCATTCCTATAGCTGATAATGCAGAAAATAAGGCTACTACGAACGTGACATATGAAGTCCTTTCTGTTGCTCCTTTTGGTGTATTTCTGAACCATAAAGAATCTCTGGAAAAAAAAAAAAAAAAAAGATGGTATGTACAACAGCAAATCATTGCTTCCCAGCAAGGACTTTCTGCCTTTCAGAGCTCTCCCATTTCATGTCAGTTTAGTACCCAGGGACCAGATCAGTAGTGTGCTTTTTCTTTTAGCAGCATGTTGTGATGTTAGAACTTCCTGCAAAATCATGTGTTTCATATGGTTTTTATACTTTAATCACGTCTTTCTAAAGTGCTTCCAGATGCAAGCACATATTTGATTGCAGTTTATGGCACATGCTTATGCACTGATAAACTAGTAAGACCTGCATCCAAAACCTTTTAGATCAATAGACAGCATCACTATTGCTACAATCAGTGGATCAGTGTTGCCAGTTTTCTGAAAGTGTTCAGTAATAGTAAAAGATTTAGAATAATTACAGTCGTTTAGTAATCTGATGAGTTTTTCTGCAACAGAAAATGCTTTTCCTTTTTCTTCCTTCCCCATGAAACAGTCCAGAAGTTTATTCATGGTTCAGTTAGTTTCTACTGACAGTAGGCAAAGCCCCCATCCAAATAGAGAGGCTGGACAGCCATTGCATTCTCTAGTGCCAGAGTATGTGCTTAGTACACTCATATTTATACACAAGAAATCCTAATGCATGCGCTGCAAGATTAGAACATTCTGGACCTCAGAAAGCCTCAGACAAATGCACTGAAGATGCTAATGTAGGCGGTAAAATGCCTTTCCTTTCCCTCCCCCCCCCTCCGCCCCCAACTGGGAAATTCATGTCTGTTCATAGCATCCGTTTACCAGAGGGCTGGAGATACAGTAGCCAGATCCTGTGCCCTGCTGCTTTCCCACAGAGCAACCCTTGTGAGCACAGGTAGTGCCCCTAAGGGAAACAACACACAGGAAAAGGATGGGATGAGTTTCCCATGAAATGTGATAAATGGCTGGAAATGCATGCAAGATAAGTGAGGCACATACTGGTTTTGCAGAAGGCTCAGTCCCACTTGTGGTTCACCCATTTTTTCTTTCCAAAGAGAAATTATTAGCAAAGTGACCAGCAGGTCACTCAGTGCTAAATCAGATTTTRTAAGAGTTCAAGCAGGCATTTATGGAGAGCTGAAAAATAAAGCAGCTCTCTGTAGTGCCTGGATGGTGGGAGGTAGATGAAGCTGCTACCTCGTTGTACAGAACCTCTCCTGAAAGTCTCTTAACTCATGGAGAGTAATGTGAGGATCTAGGGTACTAAACAAGAGGAAAAGCATGGAATAGATACATAATAGCCACATAATAAATTTCCTGGAAGAACTGGTGGCTTTGGGACAGATAGAAGTTCTCATCTTACGGGTGAGAAAACTAAGAGCTTGGAAGCGCTTAGTGTAGCAAAGGTAAAATTGGAGTATTTTGCAAAGGCTCAGTGACTGAAAGCTAAGAAAATGAACCTCTGCTTCATATATTCATAAACAACAACAAAGTGGGAGATCAGGAAGAGACTGATGGTGAAGTCCAGTCAGGTCATGCCAGGTAGAAGCATTTGTTGGAAGCTTCAAGAAAAAGACTGTATGAGAGATGCACAGAAATGCATTTCTCTGAATTGTTTCAAATGTTGGGGTAAAGTGAACTCAGTTTTGGCTTGGAGGCTGCATGGTGCTGGGATTTTACGGAAAGTTTTTATTTGGCTCAGTAAAGACATCCCAAATACTGATAAACTAGAAAGGACTGTGCCAGTACTTCTCTCATGCAGTGATAGAGAAAAACACCTATGATAGAAAAATACAATGAATCTAGAAACACAGTTTCTATTCAATCACAGTTCTGCGGATAGGCTGTATATAAAATCAYTTTAGATCTATTAGACGTGAGTTGGTAGAATTGCTCTATAAAGAGGAGAAATAACAGAAGCCTGGTAATCAAACATGCTAAATTAAAAAAAAATCTGGAGGGAAAATATTTATTGCAGTAAGATTGAAGCACTTAAAATCTTTTCAGTTAGAGTCTCACACTAGCCTTTGTGCACCAGTGGCATTTAAATTAAAACCAGTAGTTTTCCATAAATAGGAAAGTTAGTTTTGATGAAGGGAACATTTTTGATGAAAACAGCTGCCACTTGAAATCCCTGATTGCATTTATAAAGAAACTATTGTCCTTTGAACACCATCCTTTTGGCATACTGTTGATTACAATAAAATTAAATGCAAGTACTGAGAGATATCAACATATGTGTATGTGCATGTGTATATTTATATGTGTAACTTCAAATTTGAATTAATTGGGRATTTCAGTTTATCTAAGTCAAATGCAGATGCACTCTTATGATCCCTCTTCCCCAGATCTGGTCAGACAGGAAATAYTTACTATTCCTTGACAGCTGTGAGATAAGCACTGCTCCATTTTGAGCAGAGTATGAATGCAACACTTCCACACTACACATGCTTGTGTGAAGACCTGAAAATAATTGCTAATAGTGGACATCTAGGATAATACATAGTTCTAACTAACAAAGACTGGAAAACATGGTATAGTAATCTGTAGAATTGTCACAAGAAGTTATTTTTCAAAAATTATTTGATTGCTGTTTCTTGCAAGCAGTATGTCTTGGTGTCATCATTTCACAATATTCTCCTTTAAAAAAAGAAAACAGCTACTACTTTTTATTGTATGATTATTTGTATAACTAAGATTAGTGGCTTTGATCCATTAAATTGTCCCTGCTATATCTGTTTTCAAATTCTACAGTGAGGAAGTAAGGTCAGTTTGCTTAGATGTACATTTAAAATGGATGCCAAGGTAATCTTCCAGTGCAATACTTGTAATAAGGAAGGAGCCATTACTCTATGAAACAGCATCTTTTTTAAATGTGATTTGTGCTAAAATAACAAAGATATAAACTGGAAGTCTGAATCCATTACTGATGTTGCCCACTTGTTTAGCCTGTGTTCAGAGAAATCTAAACCGTCCCTCTATTAGTGCTTTTCAGTCAGTGGTGGTTGCTGGCAAGGTTCATTAAAGTCTCTATTTTCAGGAAATTTCTCTTCTTATTCTGCTTTCACTATCTTGTCCTTACAARGGTATCTTATTGTATATTCATAAGGAGCATAAATTCTATTTCAGCATATGAAGCATATGATGTCTTTGATAGAATTCATAGAGCAGCTACTATTTTATAGATGGGCTATATTTATATTGAGCAATTGCTGTTGCTCATCTCGTATATTATGTTATGCACGTTAGTATTTTCTGCACTCTGAAACTTGGGAGAAAAATAACTTGGGACAAATAAATTTTGCTTAGTTTTTATTTTATCTTTTATCCACAGGAGTATAATTTTCCAAATCTTGAATGCTTAAACTGTTAAGTAATATATTTTTTTGCAAGTGTTTCATTAAGTGCAGCAGATGGCTAAACGTCCTTCTGTATCGACACTATCCCAGATGTAGAGCAGGGAGGAAAAGCTTCCTGAAAGAACAGCACTGAGAGTCACTGGCTCCTTTAGTGTAGTGCTCTCTAATACAAGGTAYTTACACGGGCAATGTTGGACTCTTGAAGAGTGTATTGTATTTTTAAAGACCTGAGCTCCTGAGATTGGGTTAAAATCTTGTTTTTCTTTTAAAAAAATTAAGTGAAAAATTACAAAGTCCAAATTGTTAGAGAAAAGAACTAGAAAACAAGATTTAGGGTAAACTCAAGTCATCAGTAGATGACCGTATTTTTTAATCTAATTTAATTTTCTAATGTCACAGTACTTTTAAGTCTTACCTAGAGTTTGTACATGCTAATATTATAACTCCTGTAGAGGCATACAGTATGTACATGTGTATAGATAYAGAAAAGGGAGAGATCACCTTCAAAATGTCATCTGATCTCTGTAGTCCTTACTAGCTGAAGGTAGCTGAACACATGATAAATAGAACAAAAATAAGATAGCACAAAAGGGTAATTGGCAATTCAATCAATAAATAGACCACAATGTAAATACCTGTTGATGTTCATAGTGTCTGAGATCACTGAGAGAGGTTCAGTGCTTCTGCTGCTTTCTACTGCTTTAGCAATCTTGTAGCCATAAACGTGCCTTATAATTGGCAATTAAATAGGGTTTATGGCTGCTTTGTGTTACTCAAGTGATGCAAAAGATCGGCATGTACCAATGAAACTAGCCTATTGTTTTGCTTTTTTAAAAAAGACCTGAGCAACATAAGGTAATCCGAACGCCCTGTACTTAAAAGCAATACATCCTGCACGTTGGATGGTCCTCTCCCTCCCTAAATTTAATCGCAAAAGAAGTTACTTGAATGAACTAATTGCTTATAGGCTATTTTGCCAGTAAGGACCATTCCACTCATCTAGCAGTTGGAGCATGTGGATACTGGAGACTCAGACTGCAGCCTTAACCAGGAAGAAAGACGGCAAACAGCAGGGGAGGTACCAGGCTGGACAGGAAGGTAGGCAGCAACTGGAGAGCAGGGGCATCAGGGACCCGACAGAGAGGATTTAGCAACAGACAAAACCTGCAGCTGGGAGCAGGAGGGCCTTAAACTGAACCTTTCCTCCTCCTTGTTTTCTGTTTAGTATCTCCCATTACATGTGTCTTATATTCCTTTTGAGAAAGCAGCTTTTGTTTACTCTGCCTAATTCTACTGAAAGTTACATTCCACAGTAGTAAAAGATCTGTGATGATTTATCTTTGTGGTAGATGCTTCAGCATAGTGATTTTCCCCCAAAGCTTTTCTTGAGTCAGTTTCGAATCGTGTTCATCTGCCTCTCTTCCACATCATTACGTACTAGCTTAGACTGTGTGCTGTATGTCATATTTTGTATGTCATAATCTTATTACATATGTTATTCTTTTCTATTACATTATTCTTACAGATAAGAAGAAAAATAAGTAAATAACCAATATGGCAACTATAGCTTACTAAGAAATTTGTATTTCCAAGAACGGTACTTTGCAACTTTGACTTCTCATAGGAGATTTTAAGAGCATTTTACATCCTCTAATGAATTACATAAGCCTAGATAATTGTTAGGCATTAGGGTGCTTATAGATTAAAACAAAAGCAGAACCAAAAAAAAGAAAAAAAAGAAAAAAAAAAGAAAAAGTGATCATTCAGTTTGATTTCCTATCTGCGCTGACCGGAACATTCTTCTCAATGAATTCCTGTTTGAGGTAAAGTATGGTTTTTAGAACACAACATCCAATCTTGATTTAAAATGGTCAGGGACAGAKAATCTTTCATGACCTTTGAGAAGGTGTTCCAGTGGTTAAGCACTGTTCCCTGCATATCTCCATCATATATCCGAATTTGTCCATTGGAACCTGTTTATAATTTTGCCTATTTCTTAGAAGAGGCTGCTGTCAGAACACTTTTAGACAGAGATCAAGTCAGACATCATTTTCATATTGTAAATGGAGTCACATTAAAAAGAGTACAGTCCAGTCCTTTATTTTCAAGGTTCTTCAGCGAGTTTCTTGAATTGTTCACACCAGACCTTGCTACAGCTTTCCAACAGTGGTTGCTTGAGTGCCAAGTATACAGTTAATCCAAGATCTGTAGTCTTTTTCAGGGTTCTTCCATGTAGGCCTCCAGGGATGCATTTTTTCCTTTAGCCCCAGCAGTACATCGGGAGCTCATGTTCAGCAGAGTCACGTCCGCTTTTGTTGCCAAGACTTTTTAAGAATTGTTGCCCCCCAGCATAAACTCTCTGCCAGGAGGACCCTACTCTCTTGTTTGATTTATAGATGCATAAATTGGCACTCAGAGTGAAGTGACTTGCCCAGAGGCTCAGAGTGGCAGATTCTGGAAGGAACCATCAAAATCCTAAGTATCATTCTGTGTCTTTGCCAATGGACTATTCATTTGCTTGTTTCTTCCCTTGTACTGAATGTCCTACATGACTGAATGCTTCCCTGGTTTCTGTGCATGCACTGAGACTGTACATACTCTCTTATTTTGGACTTGATATAGTTGAGTCTAATGAACAGAGTATACTTCAGAGATTGCAAGAGGATAATGCTTAAGCTTTAAGCATAATGCTTAAAACTATTATTACAAAATCTTATCAATAAGATTAATTGTTACCTGGAATCATGTGATCAATAAAATACTAATTCTCAAGTGTACTACAAAACGTCTTTCATTTATCCACATCAAATTCAGGACTGAAATTCCTGCATTGCTGCTGGGCCCTGTTCAGGGTGGTACTCTTCCCGTGATTCCTCTGGAGAGCTGATACCATGCTGGTTTGTAACATTCATTAGCAGCCCAACCATTTTTTTTTTTCAGTGATCACCTCAGGTTATGCCCATTTCAAATGTTTCTGCTTTTAAGAATTGCCTCAAGAAATGAATTATTTCAAGAAAAAGCTCAAAACTGAAATCCGCTTTGGGCTGAATGCAGAGGATTCCTTTTGGCTGGAAATGGTTTAATGTTACCAGCATGACACCCTTGCATGAGGGGCAGAAGCTGTCATTTCCTTTCTCAGAAGGTGGAAGACCATTCCCTGATACTGAGCGAAAGAAGACGACTGATTTTTAGGAATACTGTCATCCTCAAACACATTTATTTGAATGGAGCAAGCATTTTACTGAAGAAGCAACTTGATCACTTACAGCATCAAACTACATTTGAAAAGAAAATTGAATCCCATGAAGAGCGGAACCAGCTTGAAGTTAATAGGTATTCTTAACAATTTATTGAACAGTTCTTTGTCTTTCTTATAATGAAGGAGGAATTTTCTTTTAGCAGAGACTCCCCGTGTCTGGTCACCTGGCCTCCATGCTGATCCTTAACATCTCTGCTGGATCTTCTATGTTCTTGCAGGGAATGGGGGTGGATGCCTTGCTGCAGATGACTAGGAAACTGCCTGGCCAGCAGGAGGGTTGAAATATCAATGTAATGAACAATTCTGGTCTGTCAGCCTGCACCAGGAAGGACTAGCTTGGACAAGGATAGGTGCTGTATCAAGGAGAAGCAAGCAGCAAGCAGTTCATGCAAGTCTTCAGGGATATGAAGCTCCTGGCCCATCACACACTAGGTAAGAAAGTGCTTCTGAGCACTGTGGCATCTGTCAGACCATCCACTCTGTATCTTTGAGTTGGCAACTGGCAGAGCCACTGGAGAGGTAATGGTTGCTCTCTTCAGGCTGGCCCACGTGCTGGGTATGGAGGAGCACACTGGAGCCAACCGTGGCAGGAGGTGGCAGAGGCTGGGCTCTGTGCTGCCTAGCACAAGCTGCTGCACTCATGCGTTGAGTTCCTCTCTGACTCCATCAGGCTTCAGAAGCTGGCCAGATGCCCTTCAGCCTCCTGATCGGTTCCAGCCTGGTGCCACTGCTGCCTCATCCTGCCTGCCAGCAAATGCGGGGCTGGCTGCTGCAGTGAARGTGATCGTGGGGCTTACAGATGCTGCTTTACTCACCGTCACTGAGACTTGCAACACTGCGAGCCAGTCTGTCAGCACCTCTGGCAGCCTCTGTGACAGGCAGGCTGCGGTGTGTACGAGCTCTTCTCGGCCACCACCACAGAGAGCGTGGATGGGGTGGAGGCTCCCTGTGCCAAATGGGGGGCAAAGTCCCTCTGTGGCCCGGGGTGTCTTTCCCTGCTGCGCTGATCTCATGGATAGGGGGAAAACCAGTAACTGACAGAAGATACTTAGGAAGCAAAATAAGAGCAAGGCCAGCAAAGAGTGACTCTTTCTCCTGTATGCAGTACCTTCCTGTGACAGTTCTTGAGTTAAAATACAAATGGCAGCTACGTGCTAGACTGTTAAATGCATTAGAAGCATTTGGAGGRTTAAAATGAAAGCTCATTGGAACGAAGCATAGTAGGGAGATGAAAGAKCAACAGAGACATCTTTAGCTAGTCAATACAAAATCAATGGCTTTTGGGAGATTGGTAGAAATGGTGTTTTATACTACTAATATGCTGAGTTTTCAAAGCTGTAAATCTGCTGTCCTATTTATATGCTAAGCTAAGTAAAAGACAACCTCAACTATTTTTATTTTTAGGGKTTTTTTTGTTCTGTTTTTTTCTCCAGTTAAGGAGTCCACATAAAATTGGAAAAGCAATCCTTGTCTGGCTTGGGTAAATAGAAAAATTGGCTTGTCTTTAAGTGATTGATTTCTTTGAAATTACTGTGAAAGCTTCTTTTAAATAGATCAATATGAGTGACAAAATAAGCAAAGCAACTCCTTCCCTTATCCCCTCCTATGTTAGGAGTATTTTTTAAAATTTTGTCTTATAGTCAGGAAGTAGAGTGTAAGATAACCTGCTACTAACACGCTTCTTAAATGACATACAGTTATCATGACTGCAGTAGTAAATGATATGTGTAAAGAAGTTTTACAAGTTTTTAGATTTTTTTTTGACAGTTGTAACCTCTGTGAAACTCAGGCTGAAGTTCTGTTAAAGAAAGCTTTTTTTGTGGAGAAGAAAGAAAGGAGAAGGTAATGTTAGCAACTCAGCTTCTAAGAAGAGTTAGAAAAATACAATATTTTAACTAGCAACTCTTTCTGTGAACTACCTTTAAAGATTTCTGCAGTTTAAACAGCTGGGGAGAGATGAGCCAAATTTGGCAGGGAATTTTGTAATAGTTCACGAAGAGGCTGAGTTTGATTTTAGTGCATTATAAACTATTAAGCATGGACAGTGCAATTTAATACTAAAAATGCAAAGTGCTAAGCTAAGGAATCTGCTGAGCATGCTTATGCACTGTTAGCTGCATGTTGGATAGTTTAAATTTGAGATGTTGCTAGGAATTAGAATGATAACAAAAATAAAACAGGCATCAGTAGATAATGTAAAACATACCAGGGCTCAGTAAGGGTTCTGCTTTTAAAATTGATCAATCTCCTCCCTAAAATTTATGATGGTAAGCAATCATCTTACACTGCCTGTCACCAAAGTCCTAACCCTGCAGGTTAGCCTGTGTAGGGACCTGAATTTGTCTGCACAGTGATTTTCAAAGCCAACATGTAATGAAGGAGTCAAGAATATGTATTCACACAACCCAAAATTTTTTCACTTTTTGACTGTTCAGCATTCACATTCTGTCATTGAAATCTGCTGCTATGGAATACTTTACAGTGCTTAAAGCAATTTGTAGTTATATCTAAGGATAGCACAAAGTCACTGTTTTAAAATGAAGAGAAAAAGTGTTTTATAGAAAGTGTGTTCTGAGGTCTGTTTTCTGAGCCTGTGTGTGTTTGATTCCTGTCATAATGGCAATGAAGTTGAGGAAGGAAGCCAACCCAGAGACCTCATCATATGAAAGCAAATTTTACTTCACTGGTACACCATAAAAGTCTGATACCTTTGGAGAACTCTCTCACAAGTCTAATGTAATGGAAAATATACATTTACTGCCAATCATCAGAAATGAGAGGGGAGGTAAAGCAGCTGAGACTGAGATGAAAATCAATACAGCTGGTTAACCTCACTGCAAACTCAGAAACCTTTTTCCTCTGCCATGTATTTCCGTTCTTCTAAATAAATCCTAGCACAGTTTTCTCTCCAATCTCCCACTAAGATACTTTGTAGTTCCTGCCTGTCCTGCTTTGTGGGAAACACAGGTGCCTGGTGGTATATTTTTCAGAACTGCCTCTTTGGTCATTAGTGCTTGTTCCCCACAGCAGCATCTGTTGAGCTCTGAATCTCTCAGGATTTTCCAGAACAGAGGTACCATGGCACAGGGAATTTGTATTGCTTGCGCCTTCAGTTATTGCCACAGCTTAAACCAATGCTGTGGAAACACCTATACAGGGCATGGATTGGGACAACTCAGCCCAAAAGGACTCACCAGCAAYGCAGAAGGGAGTTTCTAAGGTCAGAAGAAAAATAAAACTGCCTGGAATGGCTGCAGCTTGTGCAGGCCTCCGAGAGGCAGCTGAGGCCTGACGTTCTTGGCCTTGCAGCTTGCCAAAGAACAATTGGACACAGCATGAGGATTTAGAAAAATGAATAAATATTTGGGGAGTGCAGGAGTGGAATGAGTCTACTTTCCTGGGTAGCCTGTTTAAAGACACAGTTTGGCTGCCAGATCTGTCTGCAGGTCAGTCAAATGGCCAATGAGGAGTCCAGGGCACCTATCTTTGTATTTTATAATTGCCTGCCTGGCTCAAATCCTAGGTTTGTTGCAGATKTTTTGTATGCAGATTTGTTTACAAATGACATACATAAGCTTTTGAGCAGTAATACTGTGAAGCAGAAAAAATGCTTTTACAGATAACTTTTAGAAAGCTAGAAACTGTTGAAAGTTAGTATCAAAAATCATAAATTGCTACAGTTTGACTTACATAGTTGATATTCCCAGGTTTTATTCATATTTGTGTGGCTGATGTGGAGTAGACTGTGCTGGATATGTGACAGCTGTCCACATTGAGAAGTACCAAGAAGTACTGCTGGCTCAATCCTCCTGACAGTTCAAGTCAAATCATCTTTGAGTAAGCTGTAGTAAAGGTCCATTTGTTCAAGCCTTTTGAGCTTTATGTTTGCTTCGTATGTCTGAAACCAAACTAGAGATTTGGCACTACAGTTTTAGCATATGCTTACGTAAACAGCTGCACTGTGCTGGACGCTCATGAATCTTAAAAGTTGAAATATGCCTCTTTAAAGTAATTATAATTAGAATTTGATGTATTGTTTGCCTATTTACATTAGCAAATAATACAGTGCAATAGGAGGAAAATCATAAAGCAAAACATTTGGTCCTGAGGACCTAATGTCCACACTTGGGAATGCTCTCAGGAGTTTTACTTCAGACCAGCTCCAGTCTGGTTTGGTGGACTTTGGTGGTTCATTTATGATTGGAGAGCATATTGTTCGTAAACAAGCAGCCTCACACTTTTTTTTCTCTTGTACTCTTATTCAGTGATGTTTATCTTTGACAAGAGATGTGTGTGATGTTCTGGTGTAGGCTTTAGTTGTGTGCATGACATGTAAGAAGTAGCAGAATGAAATGGAAGTTAAACGTATGTTGATTTAAGAAGGTTATAAAATGGGATCCTAGTTTATAAATACCCGGACACGTTGATGAGGTTTTACTACATATTTTGATGAAATTAATGTTTTAGGACCATGGAGATTATTGGCTGAAACAGGTTATAGTCCATCTGCTCAATAYGCCTTCTGTGGTGTCAGCCAGTTCCAGGGACTTCAGAGTTTAGAAGCCCCTCTATTAGATGACTGTGTGATAAAAAAGCCCCAGGGTAATGTCCCTGAGGTCTGCATCTTATTCTTTTTTGTTTACATGACATTAAGCAGAATATTTTGAAAACAGTTTAGTCAGAAAACATATCTGGTTTACTTCATATATAGGAAGAGATTGGCAATATAGAAGAGCTCTCACTGTTCAAGCTTTAGGTGCACATGGACAACATACAAGCCTCCCTGTAGCATCTTCAKACGGCTTCTAACATGCTCTATAGAGATCTTATACAAGCTATAAGGTTACTGAAATTGATTTTCCATTTTAGTAGATCAGTTGAATCAATTTGGAAGCTGCCTTGTCTGATGAAAATACTTGTTAATGAGGGAGCAAGTTTCTATTCATCCATATTTGTTCATTTTGCAAAGAGATAGGCCCCAAGACAAAAGTTATTTGGACTTCTGAGCCCAACTGGTTATCTCTATGGAAACACAGTATTAATGCTTTTATCACAAATACTGCTTTCTCCCTTTCAGGTGTTGATAAAATGAACATATTTTGGACTGTGCTTGCCTATAATTTTAGTACCTTTCTGCCGTCCTTCTGCATCAGTAGTTACCTTGAATCTTTTCGGCTAATGCTTTCAAAAGTTGCAGCTTGGGTATTTAAAAATAATATTTAAATATTGTGAAGCATTCATATGTTCTATGAGACAGTCTTCTAAACAACTGCAGTGTTGATTTTTCTCTGTATTTTTATTATCTAAAATACTGCACAGTATATTGAAACATTCTGTATTTAAATGCTATTGGTATACCTCCTTGGGCATTTTTTTTTCCTGTCTTCTCCAACGCATGTTTATGAACAAGCACATTTCATTAGGTTTCTCTTTGACATCTGTATATTTTGTAGAAACTGGAGATGCAGTAACTAGTCACTTGAAATTCCATAGAAGACCTGGTTTTGCTCCATCCACTCCTCCCAGGTTGATAGGGCTGGCTGCAGGAATCGCTTACGCAACACAAGTTGGCACTTGTGAAACACAGATGCCCAGGACGGCAGTGAAACTTTCCACTCAGTGCACAAGGGTGTAATTTTTTCTTTCTCCACGTTTCTCCTTCTTCCTCTGCCTCGTAAATGTATTGGACAGCTTTCACTGCTGGCTTAGCTGTTGACAGTGGAGAGCTGTGGAAAACTAATGCAGCTGTTCTTTTAGAAGCCATTTTTTTCAGTGAAAATGAGGCTGAGTGCATAGAGTTTATACTGTGTGTTTGCAGTATATAGAACAGCATGAAGCTGGCAGTTGTGTGTACCTGAGGTCTGCCTGTGTCTCTGCCAATCTTCACGTTCATATTCTTCAAAATGTAGGTGCATGAGAAGATCCTGACAAAATCCAGTTCTACCTGAAACTTGCATTTTCTTACTCTGCTTGAATCTTGTTGATATTTGTGCTCTCAGTAAAATACTCTGCAGGTCAAATATCTAGGGCATTTGTTTCTTTGATGTGTATTCTTTCTCCCTCTTCTCCAAGCAACTACCATCAAATTCTCCTGAAATGGTATCAAACTTTTGCTTGCTCAGAAAATCACTTGAGTGAGTTCTTATTTCAATAATATTCACAAAATCTGTCTTTGAACAAAAACAAAGCCTGTGACAAGAAGCAGTGTTGGGAGTCTAGTTTGTTTTAGTACTGAAACTAACATGAAAATGAAATTACTTTCACTTTACTTTGGGACAGAACAGAGGAAGAAAATCTTTGCAGCATGCATGCTTACATAAAAAACCCACACGAAAATGGCTTATATTGTTTCATTATAAAACAGACAAACCGAAAAGCTCTGCCTTGTCAAGTGGTTCTTTCAGCGACTGACACTTGGAAATTCAAGCCTGTGGATTTTATTCGTAYGTCTCTTACTAAGCAGTACATTTTGAATTCTCAAAAGCAATAATACAAAGGTGAGAAATGGACAGCCTCCTCTGGGAGCTTTGTTCTGGGATATTTATTTCTTTTTGTTATATWTAGGCATGAAGTAAGAATTGGTAGCGGGAGACCCTCACATAGACAAGAGGACCTCTCATGTCCCTTCTGCAAGTTTTTAGCCTGCTTCTCTTTGAGAACAGACAGTTGATTCACACCCATGTCATGTACTATCTGATGCTGTGCTGATGACCCCTACTGCTTCTTCATGCTCTCTTTTAGGGAGACCACCCTTCTTAAGGGTAGCGTTGAATTGGAAACAACTTTATGGACTTGCTTTTTGTTATGCGAATTAACTACTTGAATTACTTGTCATTCTGCTGTGTTTATGGACTTGCCTGTTCCTTACATGAACCAGTTTAATTAGTTGTGTCAGTTCCAGTRTTTGCAAAAAGATTTACAATGGTTGATCTCTGCTGATATTTCTACTCTGCAGTCTCCATTATACATGGTGTTACCACTCCACAAGCGAACACGCGTACCTGGAGATCATGCTGTGATGATTTCTTAAGGAAAGTGCAGTGTGTGTGTGCGTGTGTGTGTGYGCGCGCACGCGCATGTGTGTACATGTGTGTCTTCTTTTATAGGACGAGATACTTGATTTGTTTAGTTCTCCAATTTATTTTGCTTTAGTTATTGGTTACACATAGCTTCTTATTCAATGGCAAAAGCATGTGGTGGATGTCATACTAGTAAAATGAAGATTTAAGAAATGCATAGAATAATTTGAAATACTGGATGTTACAATTATTGTTTTAATAATCTTTTATGTTTCTCTGAATATTAAAATAAAATTAAAAGCAGTCCAGATTGCTTGAAATTTCTTGTAGGTTACTTTGAAACATACCTGCAGTTTATAAATCAAACAGCAGTGCTGGCTTTGTAAGATGTTTTCCATCAGTGTTATAAATATTTTTCTCATTTTTGATTTTTCTTCCTCTTTGGCCTTTTGTATGCCTCTGGTGCCAGCTTTCCTGTTGAATGTGTCCCAAAACAAACGAAGCATTTTGTGTTCAAAGCTACTTGAGGAAAATGGTTATATTATAGCTTCTTATTTGCAGTCTGATTTCTGTACATCTTATGAGATTCATTAGTTTAAACTGGGATGTAGTTAAAAAAGATGCTCAACATATTATAGAAAGAATGTAGATCAATTTATTTATCTTATAATTAAAGAGATTTAATAATCAGATCTGAAATGGAGACAACCTTAATTATTCCAAGTGASAATATAAGTTCTGTTCTCCTTAGTGTGATTAAGGAGTTTTCCATTATTATATCGGGCAAGAGCTTAAAAGACAAGTGAATTTTTAAACTGTTATTTTATGTTAAGGAGAGCATTGCTTTTATTCTGACTTGTAATAACTACTATTTTATTGTATCTACTTTGACATATATGTTTACAAATGGAAATATGAGGAGTTTATGTGTTAATTGACCAAGTAGATATGGAGTATTTTAATATTCAAATGAATTGTGCTCTAGTAGCCTTAGACCTATCTGTGTTGTCACTAGGAAAATTAATAGATAAATATAAAAGAATATTATCAGTGTCTTCTCAAAAAGAGGTGTATTGAAGTGATACAGAAATTACTCATTCCTAAATAATATGATCAGGTGAGTTGAGTCTGATTCCTTGAAGGTACCTATGACTGCCACATTGCCATGTGACACAATGAAGGATTTAATATAGCTATGTTTGCCTTTATGAGCACAATAAATAAATCTTGAAAATTCAGAAGGCCTCAATCATTACCTCATTTAAATTAGCCTTTAACTGATATGTTCAACTAGATCTCAAAATAGAAATCATATAAAATTAACAGACCTCAAGTTAAACTTAGTAAAGCATGTGTTTTTCTAACTGCATTTTATTGCCTTCCTTTTCTAGGTCTTTAGGGATTTTACACTGCGTATCTGGAAAAACAAGTCACCATTTAAAAACTAAGTCTACGCCATGAATGGTAAGGGGTAGCTGCATTAATGTGTTGTTATTACTTAACTAGTATGAAGTTAACGACTTGGATGAAGGAAGGGCAAGGGCTTATTTTTTGCTTCATGCTTTAAGTAAATATACACCTGAAAGAACTGCTTTTTAAAAAAGTAGTGTCAAATAATGTACACAGTTTTTAAAAACGCTGAGGGTTGATTACTATATACTTGCTGCTMAAAGCTGTAGAGATTATTCAGCTCCTGTATTCCTGCTGCATAGGCCTTCTGATATACACATTTATATTTTTTAATGTATTTTTTTGTATTTTAATTTATTTTATGTTCTAAGATATTCAGCATAGAGTTGCTCACAATTCCTATTCTGTATGATCCAGGTTACCAGTGGTTTTGCTGTCAGGCTGGCAAGCGTTGCCTATTTATGGTGCCTAGCATCTTCCACAAAAGGCCCTGCTTTCAATCTATCGTATGATTCTGGCAAACTGTAATTATTTAAGTTAAAATTCTGCATCTTCCTCACACTTCCCTTTCTGCCCATAAAGTTAGAGGACACGCTTCCTTCCCTTAACATTCAGGTGATGTCTTCTGGGAAGTTTCTTCTGTCCTTCATTTAATGTAGAAGAATGTTAGGGAAGGTGCCTTTTATAGCACTGCAGAAATTTGTTTCAATTTGGGCAAGCTGTAAGTTTTCAGAATAGTTCAGTTTTGCATGCTGAGTAAAGAGATTGAAAAAAAAAATATATTCTTTCCACACTGAAAAAAATATAGCTTAGCTTTGAACTGCTGATTGCCACTTCAATGGAGTGGCTGCACTGGCTGCAGTCAAAGTTGGATTTTGGTGGAGAAGTCCAGAACTGAAAGCAGGAGGACTATATGTTTCCTGTGCTCTCAGTGACTGTGCTTCTGGTCTGGCTTTAACATGGACTAGACAAGGAAGGAAGTTAATTAGGTTAGTACTGTTTGAGGGATATATGTATATATATTTGTATATGCAAGGAAAGAAAGCCCAGAACTGGAAATGTGAATTAGAATTKGACAAGTACAAGAGTGCTTCAAATAAATACTGTAGTTAGGAATAAAAATTGATATTTGTTTCAGTTATTCTGGACCAAATATCAGATTGTTCTCTTCAGACCAATTGTAAGTGGTTATACTGAAYATTTATTTCATTTTAGGGTGGTGATAATTAATTACAACATTGAAATAATAACGTATAACTTCATGATACTGAAGCTTGTTCAACTAAAAAGCAGTTATATCCATGAGGAGTGCAATCTGCTCTTCACTGTGTTTCAAATCTATATGGAATACACTGAAGAAAAAATAGCTGGATTTGCAAGGGGCTGTACTTTAGTGTTTTGTAAAGGTGCTCTAGCTACCACYAGCTTGACTTTCTTATTTTACATTTCAGTTAGTCTCTCAAGGGCTTAGTTGGTCTCTTCAGGTTTCAGCAGGTTTTTGAAAACTTCAAGATCCAGGAGTTTTGCATATCCAGCTTGTTTCCTGAGCAGACTTAATGCTGAACTCTGACAACAGTTCTGTGGTCTGCCCAGGATATTCTGTAGTTTGTGGAAAACTGAAGGAAAAAGKTTCAGAACAGGAATCTCTCGACCTGCAAACTGATTTGCTTATGTTGAACCATTCAATTGTTGAATTTGGTCCTAAGTGAAATGGTGAGGTCGCAAGATCAGAGTTACAGCTAAGAGAGGCAATGGCAAAATGTGGGCATAAATTACTACAGTGGATTTATTCACACTTATTATCACATAAATTTGCGGTATGAGTAAGGGGCCATATTAAAGGCTTAGAATAAAATGAACCAGAAGAGAGAAGAGTATCCTAAAAATACTGTTAAATAGCTGTAAATAGTACACATTTTAAATTATTTTTTAAGAATAAAAATCTGACCTTCTCCTTTGGGGTGCCTGTACATGAAACCCCTGTCTAATTGGGTAAATAAAACCCAATTTATCTTTGGATCCTGTTTCAGGATAAGCTGCCCCTTTCAAAGCAGTCTTCAGAGATATCAAAGATAGCCTGAAACAAACGATTTCGTAGAGAAGTAGACTGGGAATACAAGCTCTGCAGAAAGCAAACAGGGAAGTCTGGAAATTAATCTTTTGGAAGAAAAGCCTAGTAGGAAAGAATGAAGATGCCCATTTAGTAAAGGATGTGCAGGATGATGCCTGCAAGGGATTGCTTGGCAGAGGAAAGCACATGGATGACATTTGGAATGTATTTCTCTCAAAYAAGAATGTAACCTGAAACTCAAGCCCTCAGGAAAATTAACTTAACTCCTRTAGCTCTCAGGAACTCTCTGAAACACTAGCCAGTGAATTAAACCACTGATTTAGAGGTTCCTCAGGTGGCTAAAAAATATATAAGTCTTCAGGGTAGGGAAATTTTTCTAATGTGTTTGTATGTCATCAAGCATAGTGGCAAGAAATGCAAGTTTTATTTATGCCAGTAAGARTGTGGAATGAAAAATCCTTTGGAAATCTATGTTTGAATTTCCTTTTAGGGTCACTTCTACCCCCCCTCCCCCCGAAATATTATCTAATTGGCCACTTAATTTTTGTATGTGTTTTTAGTCCTTGAATTTGTGGGGGAAAGTTGTCAGGGCAGCACCAAAGTAACCATACACATAATACCTAGAATCCAAAGTACAACAGCTCTGGCATTCAGAGTTCAAAATTATTCTGATATTAATACTGTTTCTATACTTCTATTTCATTTTGCTTTTATGGTGCAACTTCTCTTAATATTAGTAATGTATCTTGTGCTACATCCAAGAGCGTTTATCAGAATTAGATAGCACTTGGCTCTGTAAACATATGTAAGAAAAAATATTGCTATTCTGAGAGGATAACAATCAAACATGACAATGGTAAATAACTTCATATATGAAAATTTGGCATCATATATGTGCAATTTTTATGTATTTAATAAAAGAAGTACAAAGTAAGTGTCAGTTATCTAAATCTCTGAATCTTTGAAACCAGTATTTTGACAAGCAGTTTTGCAGAGGTGATTCTCAGTAACAAATTTGAAAGAGGAGAGGTTCATGGCCTTTTAGGAAATACATTTTTTTTTCTTTTAAGTTTTATCAAAAACAAAGAAGTTCCAAGCTCCTAGGTGTAGTCTATTTTATTTATGCTTGAAAAGTTGCCCATGAGTTATGTTCTTACTCTTTCTGTAGTCATGGTGATCCCAGAATCATAGGATAACTGAGGGAGGAAGGGACCTATGGAGGTCTCCAGTCCAGCTTGCTCAAAGGAGGTCTAATTAGAGCTGATTGCTCAGTGCCTTGTCCAGTTGAGTTTTGAACACCTCCAACGATGSATATCCCACAAACTCTTTGGGCAGCATGTGCCAGGGTTTGACCCTTCTCATGGTAATTTTTTTCCCTTATATCTAATCATAATTTCCTATATTTCAACTTGTTTGTAGCTTCTTATCCTGCTGCTGTGCACCCCTGAGAAGAGCCTGGTTCCAGCTTCTCTGTATCCTCTAACCAGGCAGCTGTAGACAGTGGGAAGCTCTGAGCCTTCCCTTCTGAAGGAAGTTGGAGAGGCTCAGCTTCCTCAGCCTCCTCGTACATCCGGTGCCCCAGCCCCTTACCAGCTTGGTGTCCTGCACTGGACTCACTCCAGTATGTGATTCAGAGTAGAAGTCTAATTTGACTTCTCTCTCTCTTTTTTTTTTTTTTTTTTTGTGCATGACCCAACTCTGTTTTCACTCTAGTAGCTTTGTACCCACTTTTCTATCGCCAAGTTCTTTTTGATTTCTTTTTTTCTCCAGTCTGGATAATTTAATAGACATAGTTCTGGTAAACAGTGGACAGAGCTGTCTGTGTTCTACCATGAAGTTTATCATAGTGGCTAACATACAGAACCACAGAATCACACAGAATAGTTGAGGTTGGCAGGCAGCTCTGGAGATTGTCTAGTTCAACCCCCTGCTCAGAGCAGGGTCAGCTACAGCAGGTTGTTCAGGGCCATATCCAGTTGRATTTTGAGTATCTTGAAGAATGGGGAATTCACAATCTCTCTGGGCAGTCTGTTCCAGTGCCTGACCATCCTGAAAGTAAAAAAGTTGTTTCTTGCGTTTAAGTGAAATTTCCTGTATTTCAGTGTGTGCCCATTAYTTCTTGTCTTGGCACTGGGCACCACTGAGAAGAGTTTGGCTCCATCTTCTTTACTGT
The DNA here is from genome assembly GCF_003343005.1 of Rhea americana. Classification (NCBI taxonomy): domain Eukaryota; kingdom Metazoa; phylum Chordata; class Aves; order Rheiformes; family Rheidae; genus Rhea; species Rhea americana. Next base: position 4,042,803 of record NW_028186712.1, read on the forward strand.
CCCCCCATCAAGTATTTATATACATTGGTAAGATTCCCCTAAGCCTTCTCTTCACCAGGCTAAATAGTGCAGATCTCTCAGCTTCTCCTCGTATGCCAGATGCTCTAATATCTTATTCATCTTTGTTATCCTTTACCGGACCTGCTGCAGCATGTCACTCTTTCTCTTGTACTGGTGAACCAGTGCTCCAGTTGGGGTCTCAGCAGGGTTGGGAAAAAAGGAAGGATCACCTCCYCTGACTTGCTGGCAATGATCTTCCTAATGCAGYCCAGGATGCTGTTTGCCTTCTTGGCTGCATGGGTGCACTGGTGGCTCATGGTCAACTTGTCCACCAGGACCTTCTCTGCAAAGCTGCCTTCTGGAGTCAGCCCCCAGTCTATATGGGTGCATGGGGTCATTCCTCCACAGATGCAGGTCTTGGCATTTCCCGTTGTTAAACTTCATGAGGCTCCTGTCTGCTTATTTCTCTAGCCTGTTGTGGTCCTTCTGAAGGGCAGCACAACCATCTAGCATACCAACAGCTCCTTCTACTTTTGTATCATCTGCAGACTTGCTGTGGGTACACTCTTCCTGTTACCCAGGAATTAACTGTCATTAATGACAATGCTAAACAATACTGGCTGCAGTATAGATCCCTTGTGTACCCCATTGGTGACTTGCCTCCAGCTGGACTTTGTGACAGTGGTCTCAATCCTCTGAGGCTTGCAGTTCAGTCAGCTTTCAGTCCATCTCACTGTTCATTTATGTAGTCCATACTTCCTCAACTTATCTATGTCAAGATAGCCAGCATCCACTGCTCTACTTTAATCCACCAAGTTAGTCATTTCATTGTAAAAGCCTATCAGATTGGTGAGGCATGATTTCCTTTTTAAATCCATGCTGGCTGCTCCCAGTCACCTTCTTAATATGTTTGGAAATGCTTTCCAGGAGGATTTGCCCCATCACTTTCCAAGAGACTGAGGTGAGGCTGACAGGCCCACAGTTGCCCAGATCCTCCTTTTGGCTCTTCTTGAAGGCAGGAGTGACATTAGCTTTTTTCTGGTCCTCAGGAACCTTCCCAATCACCACAGCCTTTCAAAGACTATTGAGAGYAGCCTCAAAGTAACATCAGACAGCTCCCTCAGCACTCAGGGACCTAGGWATGTCCAGGTTGTTTAAATGTTCCCTAACCTGTTCCTCTTCCACCAAGGGCAAGTCTTTCATGCTCCAGACTTTCTGATGGGTCTCAGAGGCCTGAGATTACTGAAGACCAATGCTACCCATAAAGACTAAGGCAAAGACAATATTGACTACCTTAGCCTTCTCCAGCTCTTTTGCCACCACGTCCCCAGCTACATTAWGCAGCCAGCCTGCATTTTTCCTAGTCTTACTTTTGATGCTGATACACCTGTAGAAGCCATTCTTGTTGCCCTTCATGATGCCCTTACCAGATGGGACTGGTGAGTGAGTGCCAGGTGGGCTTTAGCTTTCCTAACCCCATTCTTGCATACTCAGGCAGTGTCTTTATATGCATCTTTATTCAGAAGATAAAATCCTGGATGATCAGGAATCTATGATGTGAACAGCATCTAAATGACAAATTAAAAGAAAGCACATCAAAACTATCAATAACATGAATATATAATACAACCAAAATAACAGTAACAATTATCATCTAATCCCAGAAATTATTTCTGGGAAAAACTTGCTATAAATGTTTTTCTGTTCTGTATAGAACATGCCTGACCTGCTAGTGAGAGGCAGCATGTTTTGTTTATGTTTCTTTTTTTGTCCTATTGAGTTCATTAATATAAGGTTAATTCCTCAAGATAAGGTTAACTTACGATCCATAGCTTCTTATAGTGAAATTTCAAGCTTTCCCTGATTATTAAGAGTTAATGGTTTTTAGTGATGTGTTATTTAAATAATGGCCAGATATTGGTGTAGAAACTAAGTGCACTTCCTTATTTCTTCAGTGTATTGAGCCACTTAAAAATTACTGCATGCTTTTAGCAAATGAAAACTTCTCTCTTCTAACCTCAGAGTTCGTAGGCAAAAACCAGATCACCTTTGGAAAAGGCTTTATATAACTTTTCTTGGAAAAGATATTTAATTATTTATAATAAAAATTGTATTCCCAGAAAATGGAAGTAGTCTCAGTTTACAACTATCTTTATCTATCCTGCTATATAAACAAAAGTTAAAACATAGTTGGGTGCCTTGGTGGTCCTCTGTAAGTGATAGACGCTTTTAATCTTTATCTTAGTTCAATTTGGGTCCAGTGTTCTGCATGGCTGTTTCATATTGTCAGCTCTGTGCTGACATTAAAGTCAGGTAATTCCTACTTATTCATTATCCTCTTGAATGCCCTTAAGTGAATGTGGTTTCACTGTACTTATGGAGAGGATCAATTAAGATAATCTTGGATTAATCCCATTACACTCTTTGGTCTTGTTTATGGCTGTCTGTGTTGTTGAATGTACACAAACTGCTGAAAAGACAGTATTGTGTTTGTGATGCTTTGTCATTTATCAGAGAATTTCCTTCTTTATAAAAATGTGAATGTATCCCAGTGCTCACAGATGGACAAAACAGAGATATATCAAAAATTTTGTATCATGGTTCTTTAAAAATACTGTCTTTTAGTTACTGACCCTACATACAACCTATAGGGTTGCCTTGATTTGCTCCTGTGAAATTTGTGGTGCTGCTAACAAAACTAACGTTAGTTTCACGTTTCAGTTTTAGGAAGATCAAGACTTTATCAGAATCTAACTTAAAACTACTAATGGAAATTTTTTAAAAAAAAAAAAAAGTAGCTCTTAAGCTGAATTAGTACCTGATGACTATGAAATCAGACTATAAAAAGCAGCCTGAAGTAAGGTACATTTAACTTTTCGAGTTGAAAACTTTAAGCACAATATTTATGGGATCATAAAAAATACTTTGTATTGAAAGAATGCTTTGATAAGCAAACATGGTACAAGCAAGAGGTGTACAGTATTCTATGTACTRTAATTTCAAGTTGAGCTGTAATCATACTCTTGGTGTGTTGGTACCTAGAGGAGTAACTTGTTTCTTCTGAAGGGGGCTCGATTCATTTTCAYTGTGCTAATCCAGAGTTTGTCAGCTTGCTGTCTTTCTTGTATGCTGTGTTTTTCTTATTTTTGCCTGAACGGCAGGTAGGATGATACTGTTAGCACTTTTTGAGTTTGCTTTTTTCTCTTGAGACAGTAATGTGATAGACTTTTAATGTAGCTGCTCTGAACAAATTTTAATTTTTTCATATGCATTTATGGGGAGACAGATGGCCAGAGAAAGATAGAATGACTTTGATTTGTTTTTGTTAACCACCTATTTCTGTTTATGGTGTCGTCTTTAGTGTCACACAGTGAAAAACTAAAAGATCCTGAAATTCATTCATGAAATAAAACCYTTGATATTCCTGGAGGAAAGAAACAAAAAAATAAGCAGTGCGCTCTAAAAGCTGGTACAGCTTTTAAAAAACTGTATTTTATTGTGCTAGGCTTCAAAGGAAAAAAAATGACTTTGTGCTTTCTGAATATTTAACCAAATGAAAATCTAGGAGGACTCTGTCATGTCCACATAGGAGCTCATCTCCTGTGTCATGTATTTGATCGTGGGAATGATCCTCTCCTCATTTTGCGTGTACTTATCAGTGAAGTTTCCCAATTTCTTCTTCCTCATATGACTTTTTTTTTTTTTTTTTCTTTTTGATGCTAATTCTTGCCATTCAGGATGAGCATTCTTGCCTGTATGTCTTAGCAAAATTTCACACAGAGGGAAGGAAGAAGTCTGTAGTCATGTGCAGCTGCATCGTCCAGAAGGAATTAGGATATACAGGGAGCTAACTGTGTGGAGTGGTCGGGGCTGCCAGTGTTTCCCATTGAACGACRTTGTTAAAAGTACTCTGCGTGCAGGAGCATTTCAGGATTGGGTCCTGCAGGCTATGAACAAAATAAGGAGCATTAGTTTTAGTAAAAGAATCATTGATTTTAGTAAGAGGAAAGTGCAGATGATTTGGATGTGAAGTAGTTTGTGTGTGTAAATACAGTATCACGGTATCTGCGATTCTGTGATTTTATGGTTTTGCTTCTTAGATCTTCTTTTCAATATCTAGAAATACTATAGCAGTGGGAACTATTCTGTGAATTCTAACTAACTCCAGCAAATAAAATAGGTAGAGTCCTCCGAGGACTACTATTGGCAAGAATCTTTAGAAGCTGGCACGGCTTTTGGTAAACAGAGTAAGTTAGAATAATTTAAGAATAGTTAAAGCTCTTCATTTTACTATGCAGGCTTTTATGTTTGTGAAGTCAAAAATTGTGACAAAAAGAGGCAAATCCTAAAGTGCAGACTGCTTTCACACGGATTAAAAATGTAGTGCGAACAGCAGCTCRCTCTCATCCCACCGAAAGAAACAGCCACAGCATTAACTACAACAGCGACCACCTTTTTTTTCGCCCCCTCCCCGCTCGGCAGCTCAAAGCCCCGCGCGTACTGCCGCAGCTTTCCCTGTGAGGCTCAGCCGCGCCGCGCTCGCCCTCAGAGCCGCGGGCGATGCCGAGACACGTGCTGCGGCGCCGGCAGACGCTCGCTGCCTTGCGCGGAGGCAGCGCCGGCGGTGCTGCCGCGGGCCGTCGGCGGGCCGCCGGGCAGGGCCTTGCCACCGCCGCGGCGCTCC
>NW_028186712.1:4047550-4107410 GCF_003343005.1 Rhea americana
GGCCGTTGGCGGCGGCGGCGGCCCGCGGGGCTGGCGCCCTCGCCGTCGGCAGCCGGCAGGGGGGCCCATGTTTCCTTGCCTGGGAGCTGCAGGTCGTTTGTTCGAGCCTGCTTAGGGCCAGCGGGTGCCGGTTTTTCTGCCTTATTGCTTGCCTTTTTCTTCAGCACGCAGGGGGCTAGAAAATCGGAAATGATCTTAATTAAACGTTTTCTATACAGAAACAACCAGGCCCTTTTTGTGTGAAGCGAAGGCAGCAGACCTTATCACAAAAGACAAATATTTATCAGGGAACAAAAGATGTCCATGGTTGCTTACAACAGGGTAGATTTTTCTCTCTCTTCTGGTGAAGATGTTTAGCAGTGTAAGATGTTTATCAGGGCTCCTTGCTGAAATTCTTTGTTTCCCTGTAAGATCTCCAAATGAAACTGTTTTTCTTTCTATGAAGCACACAATGAAATCCATGAGTTAAACTGCAGAGAATGCAAACACCTGCTTGTCTGCCTGTTGACTTTGTGTTTCGAGAAGATCTTTTCTGTTTCACATGATAATGGTTTGGGGGTTTGGTTTGGTTTGGTTTTTTATTCTGTGAGGAAAGAAATGGTCATCTTGCCTGTCTTCCTATTATGTCGCTTCTGATTCAGCTGTTTGTCTCCTTTGAAGGAATACCAGGTTGTTAAATAAAAGTATTCCTCTGTCACAGAACGGTATGCGTCATCCAGTGAATAAGCTCTTAGCTTTTACTGTTTTTCCTGTCTGGTGACTGCTTTGTGTTTTGTATGCTTATTTTTAAATGCTCTGGTCGATAAACTGCATGCTTGACAGCCTTGTATTTTAAGCTATGAACAAGAGGAAGGAAACATTAAAATTTGTGTAATTGTTTATATTGTCTTTGCCTGTTCCCCTTGTCCATTTCATAGATGGAAACACAGTATTTCAGATATACAGAAACCCTCAGTATTCAGTTACTTAGTGTGTGTGTGCCCTTAGTATAAAATGACTTTAGAAGATATTTGAAAAGTACAAGCATTTACTTTTATGAGATTTTGTTCCAAAGGCTAAGGTCATCAGTTACCTAAAAAACAGCTTAATCATTTATATTAAAGAAAGCCAATTTGTCCAAGTAGTGAGGAAAGTTAGTTGTGATGAAATTTATTTGCAGGGCAAATGTACAGCCTCATAATAAGTATAATCTGATACTTTTGTACAGAGTTCTGGCACTGAACGACATCATTCATAGCAGTGTCTGTGCTCGAGTCTTTGGGTTTGCATTAGTTCACAGGCTGTGGGGCGTACTGTAAAATACTTTTCTGTGAAAAGTTACAATAGAGCTTTACATTGATGTAGGCTTTTAAGTACAGTGCTGGAGTAAACATACTCTGTCATAACAGAAGTGTTTTACCCAGTCAAGGCATGCCTGCTGTTTTAACATATTTCATAAATCATTGTGGGGGGGGAGTGATTCTCCAAATGTCTATACTTAAAGCTAGTCCTACTTACCAGAGAAAAAAATATTGAAGCTTGTGGGACTCCTGGGAGCAAGGGCCTGTGGAGTCGACATCTATGTATTTCATAAGCATCATTACATTTTAAATCAGTAATATAAAATAAAACTTTGAAATGTGACACAGATGAAAGTATTCTGTTTGTTGTTTTTTCATTTGTGACTAGTATGTTTCTCAAACTTTGCAATCCCTGAAACTAGTTCTTGGGGGTACGTGTATGTAAATTATTTACCTTTGTACAGCACTTAAAGCAATCAGTTTTAATGAAATCAAGTTATTTTAGTTCAAATTAACATGAGAGTTTTAAAGTAAAGCTGCTATATATTTGTTTTCATTGATCTATTTTTAATCTGATTATAGAATTTCCATTAGATTTTATTGAAATACTGAGTTGAGACATTTTTGTTCAACTTATCTTAAAAAAGTATAGAGAGACTGCAAGGTAGGGAGTCTTAGGCCATTCTTAAAACAGATGAAGTTACGTTCTTTTATTGTGATTTGTCTTTTTCAGGTCAGAGCTTTCTCTTTTCCCATAGGTAAAACTTGTTCTATGATAACTTGTAAAATTTCCATGTTACACTAAAACTTCTGTATTTCCCATGCTGTTATCTTACAGTGTATTTTTGGAATGAATGCATAAGTATAACAAATAACAGTATACTAAGTACTTAACAGAATAAAGCGGCTATCTTGGCTATCTTGCCTTGAACTATAATCATTTTCTAAGACCCTCTGAGAAGAAACAGCAGCTCCGATAGGAAGAGATTTATTCTTCAGAAACACAGAATACATATTATAAAAATGTCTACTTATAGTTTTGGACTGCTCTTGCCCCTGTGATAAGTTTTCTATAAAATAAAAAAAAAAAAAAAAAAGAGGCTGTTCAAGTTTTCTTTTCTAACAGTGTGTGTGTGTGTGTGTGTGTATATGTATATATATATATATATATATATATATATTATTTGAGAATTTTATTATCTTCAGTTTTATGAGCCCTACAGTGAATTGATATGACCACAGAAGAAGGAGAGAAAAAAGATGGAGAGAAAAATGCAAGAGGAAAAGGAAAAACTTAGAGCAGGACCAAGTTGATAGGGAAAGCTCATTTTTAAGATAACTTACCTTCCTATTTGCTTTTGTCAAATAGCATATTAACATTATTTCTTTTATATGTAAGGGAAAAACACATAATGAACAAATGTTCAAGAGCTCAAAAATAATAAAAAACTCTACTTCTGTTGAAATGAAGTCAGTCTAGCACTAGCAAGTAGTTTGTATTATATTAATGCCTTGTTGCTTGTGATAGCAATGCCGACCATTTGATAGGTTGGTGCTAAAGAACCAGCCTTTTAAAATTACTTTTTAATGTGAGCAAAGTATTTAGAAAACTTTGCTGAAAGGGAAAGATATTAAAATTTGAGTATTTTTGGCACAACTTTGTACAGATGGGATTGTAATTGGTGACATGGGAATAGTATATGTACTGAAATATTTGAAATGCTAATTCATTTCTTGCTTCAGTTTTCCAACTGCCAGCTGTAATTATGGATTTCATTTAACAGATGCTGACAAAGGGAGTAACTTCACTCCTGGAGTAATCCCCCTGAGACATGAGAGTAAAGTCAAGGCTCAGGTACTTAGACTGTGGTGTTCAGATACAGTTCTAGGAATCTGTTTGGATGCTGCTATTAATGGCTATCTAGTATACAGATTATAAACCATTTGTATTTTAAATATATCTTGTTATACTTAAGCTGTGTTACTTGCCAATTTTCTTTATCCAGATCAATGGAAATCTGAAGATTTAGATCTACCACAGTTTACATTGCCAAAAATTCATTGTTTTCTGGGAGAGGTGGATGAATCTAGAAATCTTTAATAGCTCTACTGAGCTTTTGTAAAATCTGAGAGTTGTATGTGAAATGGTTTGTGAAACCTTTTCAATTAGTTTTATGTTATTTTCCAATTGGCTATATTAAATACATAAAAATGTTTTAATAACAGTAATAATCTTTCTAAAATTCCTCAAATGAGCTTGCTGATTTTTTTAAAAACATCTGAATAAAACATCTGTATAAAACAAGTTTTTTACAAGTAACGTGTAGGGGTTCATTTCACAGATGAACTGAAATAGTAACTAAAGGCTTTGATCAGCATGTTCCTTCTGTGAAAATGACACAAACCTATTAAAAAGATAATCTACTTTAACCTATCTTTAGAGTGTTAAAAATAAAATCAACTAAATAAAGTTGTTTAATTATATTTTGTGAACAATTATGTTCGTGTACCATTTATAGTCCCTATTCTAATTAAAGGAAAAATTACAATTAACTTCAATAAGAAATCCTCTGCATTTTTCAATGCAATCTGGAAACTTAATGTTGAAGTTTCAGGTAAAATGAAATGTTCTTATAGTTTCAAAATTAAGTATTACTAATATCCTGAATGATTTCTTCGGTCCCAGAGGACTTTTATACAAGGATGTAGTAGGAATGAATCCAAAAATGTTCTTTATAGTTTTAATAGAAGTTACTTAAAAATCTTTCCAGTGTTGTAGGAAATATGTTCCTTTTTGAATCATTTTGTAATTGTTGATCAATCCTGACAAAGTTTATAGCAGGGATGCAGTTTTATTTTAGCTTCAGAAGATTTTGTAAAGCATATATTTATATTTTCAAATCCTTACAGGCAATAAAAGCATAAAGGAGTTAATTGCACAGTAGAACCTTTTTTCATAAATTTCTGAACAATTAATTATTTTTTAATCTGTTTTTCCCAAGTGATTTTAAGATGCTTTAAAAGTTAACAAGAAAACAAAAACCAGATTTTGAACCAATTTCTGAATGCTTCAAAATAAATGGAGGAACAGCCAGAATCTGTGCTTCTGCTTTGAAGCTTAAACTTTAACAAAAATATTTTTGTGTGTCTTCAAAAGTTTTTTTTCTGCTTGATTTGAAAGCACTATAGTTAACTAGTGATTTGTTTTGATATAAACTAATATAAGTGTAATTATAAAAGAGTGAGTAGAGAGGACAAAAGATTGGATTGTTCTAAATTTTCTGAAGTACTGAATCATTGTTTTCTTTACGTTTATGCTACCCTTATGTCAACGCAAAAAATGAGGATGTGATTAATGCAGTACTTAGAAGGTTAAGGTGAAGTTTCATACTGGATTCAAAGCAATAAAATGTGTAACAGGAAACTTCATATTGCTTCATGTTAATGTTCAGGGCCAGATCATAACTGCTGGAAGGATAACAGTGTGAAGTCATTTGCTGTCTGAGTTTATGTGAACATGTCTAAATGGCATGTGTGTGTGGGGGGAGAATGAACATTTTAGGGTTTACGTATAAAAAGCTTCACCTCATTATTTGGATCAATATATGAAAAATGTGCTGGGTACTGTACAAACAGATGCTGCAAATGTTAGCTTTCAGCAGGGAAACAGCGTAATACATGTGTGTTTCTGCTCATAGGAATAATTTGATTCTTGTAATGCATTGCTATCTCCATGAATTAGCAAGATCTAGTCTGTAAAGGAATATATGATTTGGTTCCACTTAACTGTATGAACCAGGGAGCATATCGTATGTTGATTAAATCTGTAAAGCATAGAAACAGGGTACAGTAATACTGCTGTTGTAATTGGTAGATGTTTGAGGTCTCTCTCTCTCTCTCTCTCTCTNTCTCTCTCTTTTTTTTTTTTTTTAAGTACCACCAGAAAAAATAACAATCCATTTTTTAGGGGTTAATATGAACTGATTAAAAAAAGAACTAGCCTTCTGTCTTTCTCAGGCAGTACAATTTACTTGTATTATTTTTGATGATTTTTTCAGGATTGTTTCCTGCGTAAATTCGGAGATAGACACTGGAACTGAGGGAGCTAATTGTTAACACAGTTTTATAGCAGATAGAAAAAATCTGTTTTTCAACCTTTTGCCACTCACATTTCTTACTATTTCATGTTGCTGTTTTTCTCACTTTAATTGTGAGAGCCAAATAAATACATGACAGGTCTCCATCTTGCCACAGATTTACTGTGTTTTACTTTATATGATCATGTTTGTTTTCTTGATGTGAGTGGAAGGTGGCAGCAGTTTAATCAAGTCAGTGTATGATGGGCTCTGAGAGATTTTGACCTTATTCCTTGAAAAGAGGTACCGTTTCCATCTCTGCATCGTGTATGAAGTGGTTAATAGAATACCTGTGCTGACTGTGCTGTGTTGAAGTCTGGAGGCTTGCTGGAATAAGGGGAGTTTTTTGCCAGGCTTATCATTAATTTAACAGCATAAAATGAGAGTAATAGCTATACGTACACAGCATGTATCTGATGGAGTGTGATAACATTTTAAAAATAATAAAAAGTGAGGCATTGCTTTTAATAGTGCATATATGTATATGTATGTATATAATACATGTTTTTACCAATTGCTAGGTTCAAAAGCAGTTAAAAATCAGACTATAATTCTGTTTTCCATTGCAATTAATGTCTAAGGAATCAGACTGCGTTGGATAATTTTGCTTAGTGTTGGGCAGAGTAGCCTGCCTTTTTTAATGACAAAGCTTGGATTTTGAGCTATGCAACTTTCCAGAGGAGGAATAGTATTTTCCTGTAATGCAATAACATTCTAGTGCTCTGCACACCGGGGTGCGGTCAGTCATTTGTTGGGGTCTATAGGAAAAATTCTAAATCTGTATGCAAAGCCACTGCTCTATGACAGTGTGAAAACATCTGGGATGTTTTGTATTCCAGAAAGCAGTGCTGGGTGAAGCGCTGCCCTTCTCTGCCTCCGCGACCCGATACACCTTGTGGCAGCTCTCTGCCCCACTCCTGGCCCTGCAGACTGCCTGTGCCCACCCCCAGGTTAAGGACTGCGGCTTTTGGCCCTTCTCTCTCTTGCTTCCCACCCTCTTCGTGGCCCTTCGTGAGGATGCCAGGGCCAGGAGCCACTGGCATGTGCAGGGAGTGGGAGCAGAGGTTGTGCCAGGGTGCACCAAGGGCAATGGATGCATGCTGCTGGTACTTTCAGGACTCCCCCCCACACACCTCTCAACGCACTTCCTGCAACATTTCTTCTCTCAGGGTCTCCCTGACTCTTGCAGGGGGCTGCCCAGCACCTGGTGGTCGCTGGATCAGACAAGGCATGGCTACTGACCCCTTCCTGCTCAGCCCATGGTGCCACTGGGTTGTATGGACTTGCAGAATAGCTGGCATTTACCCTAGCAATTTGTGTGTGCATGAAAAATTGTTTAATACAAATTGCATCTTGGAGGAAAACAAACTAGAATTCTGTTCCCTATATGCAGCATCTAGATGCAAAAGCATACATGATATCAGGTGAGAGTTTGAAACAGTCTTGACCTATTTAGGCAGAAAAGGCAAGGGATTTTGTGTTTGGAGTCTTGATGCCAAGTTAAAAGTGCCAGCAAAAGAGAAGGTGAACCTTCATGAATAAGCAAGAAACTACAGCAGGAGCAATTCCAAGATGTTTGCCTATCTGTGAGGTGGACTGAAGGACGCTGACCTGCGTCAGGTTGCAGGTTGAGCTTTTTGCCACATGCTCATAGGTCTAGCTGCCATATATTCCTTTGGAAGTATTTTGGAATAGCTAAAAGGTAGGTCGGGGTTAAGGGAAAGGAAGTTCTTTTTGTTTTCTTTTCTCTTTGTTTCTTTGTGTTTCATGATGGGAATAAAACACAAAGCAGGAAGGATTCAGGTCTCAGCTATTTTGTAGTCTGAGTAGTACCAAAAAGGTGTGTGGGTTTTGTGTACGACATGAGAAACAGGATACATGTATGCCTGAGTTTAAGCATGTCGTTAGTATTTCTTTTGTAGCAAAAAATATGTTAGAAAACTGCATGTTGTGCATAAAATGAGTTTTAAATTGATTGGTTTTGAAATTGGTTTAACCATTCAGATTCAATTTAATCTAAGACATCGAAGAGTGTCCAGGCAAGTCTTTCCGGAATATCACTGCAGAGCCGTTTGGCATTATACCCACATTAACAGTGTGCTGTGTCATTAAAAAAATAAAACTGCATTTTTTTTTCTTGGTGTAGACTTCTACAAAGTGATAAAAGGCTCTCTATGTTGGTTACAAATACTGTAAAATGTTTACTTTGCTCTAGAAACTTGGGGCATTTCATGCTTGAATCTGTTGTATGTGGCCTCTTAATATCTTTTCCATTTCTCTGCTTATATCTTGTTTGACCAATAATGAGAAAAATTTCCTCCCTGGGTTTTGAGTAGACAATCAGTTACTTTGATAGTGGGACAAAACAATGTGCCCTGTGGAGAAAGTGTAGGTAATGGGGTCAGTTATAGGCAGGATACTGGTTAGTTAGGAACTCTGAAATTASTTCTCAATACTTACTCTGTTACTGCCGGAAAGTTGCACAGTTCCCCCGAGCCTTCATTCCTCCATATATAAAACAGAAATAAAATTGACCCGGCATGCAAACAAGCAGTGTAGTTTTGTATTTCTGCACTGAAATACTAGAATTTCTTTGCCATTAGGTGTTTGTTCATTATTAGACCAAACACGAGGTTCTCTTTCTCCCCTTTTAATGTTTATACAGAGAAATCCCAGAACCTATCATACATCGTAGGTGTTCCCAACTCAACAAAGTTTATATGCCCCAAATCTTTTAATGCATAATTGCACATGCACACAAAGCATACCCAACTGGGAAGTGCAGTCTTCAAATTTTATGAATTACAAAAAAGGATTAGAGGTGGCTAAAAGCTTCTCAGAAGTGTATGTAAAATTGACTTTTGCTCTTCCTGATATTAAGTGTCAGAGCTGAGCTGCTTCTGCCTTGGGACGGGAAGGAGCAGGAGTTAGACTTGGACCATGTAAAAATATAGGGCCTCATTTCTCCAGTATTCCGATTGCATCCTAACCCCTAAAGTTGAGTGAAGGCCAAGAATTTTGGTTTGTAAATAGTTTTGTGTTGTTTAATTTTGCTTTTGCATTTTATTGCAACAAAAATGGAACTTTAATGACTTTCAGTGTTGGAGGCTCTGGTAGGTGGGAACAGAACCTCATCCAGGAATAGCTGGTAAACTGGAGTCTGGAAGGCCTCCTGTGGTGCTTGAACAGAAGTGAGGATGTGTATTTGAATCTCTACCTTTTTTTCTATTCTTATATTTTTTCCTTGTTTAGCTAAATTTTTGCTGCTTGATTGCTGGTACCATTCTGTTGCTTGTGTGTATGTATGTCTAAGCTTACTGCTGTGCAGAATGATTTTCCAGATACCTTGCATGTTGAATAAAATACAATGTAAAGTGGAATTGGCATTTATGAAAAATAGAAATGTGTGTACTAATGCTCCTACTGTGAAATTCTGGAGGTGGTTAGTGAAAAATTTTAATCAGCCATTAAATAATCAATAATTACTAGTTCACAGAAGGTATTTCAAAATTTTTATTTCTTTGGTTTCAGGATATTGGAGGTTACAGATACCATTTTTAAAAGGCCTAAGGGAGTTAGAAACCTGATTCGCATTGAATTTAAATGTAATTTGAACATCTTATTACCTCAGATGTTTTTGAAAATCTCAGCATGCGTGGGTTGGATCAATTGGTCCTTTACTACTGAAGGCACTGAATTGTGAATTCTGACTTTCTAGTCCTTCAGCAATACATGGATCTGGGTAAGGAGAAATGAGAGCTAGAATATCTTCAGTTAAACTTTAAATTCTTGGAGGCTTTGAAAACAGACTTTTAAACATCTCTTAATGAGTAAACTGAGTTTAATTTTTCTTCTTTGTTGCTCACCTTTGGGGTCCACTTAATTCTGTCAGAAGGACTATGCATTCTCAGAAACTTCATAAACTTTTCASATTGATGCATAGCATCTTCTGTCCTGGAAAGAATGTATGGCATGAAAACTGTTCTCTTTGCACAAGAACACTTCTATTTTTTTCTGTTGGTAGTTTCAGCAGAAAAGACTACCTGCCATCTCTTTCTTTCTAGTATCTTGAATTGTTCTTAAAAAATAATCAGCTTAACTTACCAGTTCCTTTTTGGTTATTTTCATATTCTGAACCATTCTAAATCACCATGGAAAATGTTTCAAGTGACTAAGCTTTTCCAAGTATACTTGTTACCCACTTTTTGAGTATTATCAAATCAGTAATTCAGCCACCCATCTAAACTCATTCTAAATTTATATATAATCTCCATTGACTTCAGAAGGAATTCATATAGGTGTAGACAAAACAGACAGACTTGCAGAAACATTCTACCTTAAGCAGTACCAGCCACCACCAAATACAATTTCCAGTTATTATTACTTCAACTGTTTGTGATTAATTCTTACGGCAAAGACTCAAACTGCATTCCTCAACACTCCCATTTTCTTATGACAAATATACATACCCACTTGGCAACATTCATGCTTGCTCTTCAGTTTTCCTTCTGGTCCTGTGAATATTAATTTGTTTTCTGTAACAGAGCAGAGCTCCAGCAGGTTGGGTAGCAAAGTATTTCTTCCCTAAGAGGGTATGTCTAAATTAATGTTTTCTTCTGAATCAGAGGTCTGGATCATCTCCATTTATTGGGCTTCAGTTCATATCATGAAGTGATCTTGGAGCATGTGGACAAGTTTCATTTAAGAGGAAACTAACTTGGGAGGTGCTCTCCAGTTAGGCATTCAGGCCACACAAGAAAYGAGAGTTTAAATGTTTGTAGTGTAGGTGTCACAGAAAAAGAAAAAATAAAAAGTGGGAAGAAGTAGTCAAAAGTGTCACCTCTTCCACTGTTGGCATGAATTTGAAGAAATAAGTAAGCTGAGAGGAAACAGTGATGAAATCTTGCTAATCTAGCTTCAGGAGAGCTCTCTGTCTGCAAGTGCCTGATGGCTAAAGGTGCCCTCCTATGCTTATGAATAAAACATATGAGAAGTGAGATTCAAGATTCATTCCTGTCCTTAGTGTTTCCCACTGCCTAATTCCAGAGAGTGTCCTGATAAGCATGCCAAAGACTTTTGCATTGCCTTCCTTCTATCCATCCCTCACATCCAGCCTTTTTGGTTAGGCCAGAGCTGAAGGACAGAAAGGAGAAGGGGGAGGAGACCTCCTCCCTTCTTCTGGGCTGAGACAGCCTCCTGCATCTCTGGACTCAAGAGCATCGGAGCTAGTAGCCACCACTTGCTGAGCAGCAGCAGGGAGCTGTAGACTCCTGGCACTGCCTTGCTTTGCCTCATGTGAAGTCGAGAGAAAGGTGTGGTTAGCCCAGCCTGCTGCCCAGGAGGGTCTCAGGACTTCAGGATGACTGCGCAAGGAAGCGCTCCTATGGATCGAGTGGGAGGTGAGTCGAGGGTCAAACACCAGGCTTAGAAATATATAGTCCTTAATTGGATGTAACCTCCATTTCATCTGTTTGTGCTGACATGAATGTTGAATATAAAGGGCACTGGCCAGCAGTGTCTGCAAGGAATGCACCTGGTCTGCCCGTTATTACTGCAGGGAAAGTAGTGCCCCCCCCCCAAACTTCTGAAGCATGGAATATTTAGTCCTGTTAGGGAATAGTTGTCTTAGGCTCCAAATCTGCTATAGGAATCCACATGTTCCCTCTTCAGATTCTGTCATGTAGCCTCTTGAAAAGTTGCTGAATGTCCTGTACTATTTTTGTTCTGCTTCATGGTTCAAACTAAAGCATTCTGCAGAAGACTGTCCATTTTGTCAGAAACCAGAATGGTAAAATAAAAGGGATTCACCTCTGAAGAAGCAGTTCCTTTTGGTAATTGGATAACAGTAGAGTAATACAGCTTTTCCAAGGTATTTATTCAAAGCAGTGTATTATTAAGCCACTAATGTATTCTCAATACAAAAGACAAAATTAGGGTGGTTTAATTGCCTCTCTGTTTGCAGTCTGTTTTATATATCACAAGAAGACAGCTGTAGATCTGAAGACAGACATGCTCCTGGCAAATGATGGGTATACGTGAGTGAGAACTTCCTCTGAGATACTGACCTCATCACAGTCAGCTGCTTTGAAATTTGTTGTTTAAGTAATCTATCTAATATGTCTAAAGAGTCGCATATCAGAATCAGTCCATCCAAATGCCTCAGCAAGGTCAATAAAAGGATAATAAATGCAGTAACACTCTATGTTCTGCTCTGGTGTGAAGCTACAGGGGGAGCCTTGTACTGTATGAAAATTAATTCTTGTACATATATTTGTGTGAAAAGTACTCTGGACTGTGGCTGGTATAAAATCCATACCAAATTCATTTTCAAATATAATTTTCTGCAGTAAGCTTTTGTTGTGAAACTGAAAGGAGTCAACAAGTGGCAATTACTGAGGAGATTTTTGGAAAGGAAGTAGGTCTAAAGTTTGTGGAAGTAGCTTTCTATCCCTTTTTTGCTTTTGTGAAGAAAAAAAACCACTGTTAGTATCTCTTCAGTAAAAAGAAACATTTTGGCTTTGATATTGGTCCACTTTATAAACCATAGTAATTGTAAAAATAAGCAGTTCTTTAAATACAATAAATACAGTAAATATAAAGACTGAAGGGATAATAAATGCATTTGGACTGTTAATTTACTTACCAGGCTGGGAACACTGAGCATCAGTCCTTTAYGGGAAGAGGAAAAAAAGAACACTAGGCATAATCCTGGGAGCTAATTTTTCTTTTTCTTTGTTTCAGTAGACTGTAGTAAGAATTGGGTACAGACATCATCTTGAAATGATGTCTCATATTTTTTTTTCCCCCAGTTGTCACACTGGTTCAAACATAGGAAGGAATTTTAGCACTTTTGCTTCTGATGATTGAATGACATGAGGGAAGTGACCTTTCTCACAGTATATGGGCACATCTAAGAAATATTTCTCAGTGTTTAGAAACCTCCAGATTCTRTTTGACCATTCTATAAATGGTCAAAGATTTGGGAATTGGTGGCTTCTTTCAACACCAATTCTGGAGGCTTTGAAGATTGGGAAGAGTACTTCAGTCAATTCAGACCTTGGCCAGTGAAAAAAATATATATTCGTCTGAGAGTCATGAACAGAATAGGTAGGGATTTCAAGTTTCAAATGACAAAGATGAAAGCAGACCAAGTATTGATGCACATAAAGCACTCTTTCTGCAATATGAGTTTGCTGAATTGCAGCATTTGGATTACAGTCTTTTTAGGACTCTGTAGGTAGGATTTTTTTTTTTTTTTTGAATTTTTGCTGCACCAAAATCTGACCATGCCTTAAACGTGAACAAAACTCTTTGTCCTCCTTGTTCTTATTACCTTTACCATCAARATAGCTGTGTTTCATGAATATGGTTCAAGAAAATTGTATATTGAAAACAAAGCAGATGATAGAATACAASCCTTTCTCTCCCCAGTAACAGACTTTTTCCTTAGAAATACAGACTCTATTGGTACTAACCCAAAGGGTTTGTTGAATATAAATTCACAGCAACGGTGTCTCATCTTATTGGATACCGTGTCTGTAATGCATCTCTGAACAACAGAATTCAGTCCACTGCTTTAAGAGTAATTTTTAAATGTGCACCTGCAATGTGGTACCCTTTCTGCTCCAATTAGCAATATGTTAGTGAAGATAATATGTATAATATAACTGAACTTCTTAGTATTTTAACAGAACTCAGTTCAAAAGTTTAGATGGCCAGTTATAATGAGAACAGGTATGCTCCAGTAAGTTTACTAGCATAACAGCTTCTGGATAAACCAATACAGATTTCAGGCAGTATCACTGGTGAAATCATATCTGAGTAAGGAAGAAGTGTTGAGAAGCTTAGTGACTCACTTTTTGGGTCAGCCAGGAAGTTCTGTCTAATAGAGTTGTCTTCAAGTAAAGAGCAAAATGACGTTAGCCAAGTAATTTTTAGAGATTTTATTGAAGCACTGTAATAGTTTTTAATATAAAAGCTTCAGGACTAGGGAAGAAGTGTTTCAGGTTCTGTTTCCTAGTGTTTCTAACTTTAAGGAAAGTAAAAGAGGACAATGCGAAAATAAATAAAGGAGAAAGAAGTTAGAACTTAGCCTATTGCCATATGAAATAAGTAGGGAGAAGATAACACCCTGGTTTGCTCTCTCCGTTCAGTCAGCTGCTAGCCATTGTTTGTTTTCACACTTTCATTACCAGACTCTAAATTAACAGCTGTCAAGATACTCAATTCTGAAGTATTTTAACAAAATATCATCATTACACCCCCTTAATGTAACATGAAAGCAAGGATAAGAACATTTAATTTTAACCACTTAAAGAGATATTAGTTAAGATGTTCAAACTATTGGCATATTTACTTCTATAGATAACAAAAAATAGCTCACTAAATTGTTTTCTTCATTGGCCAATGGTAAATCTGGGTGCTGGGGGTTTATTTTAGTGTGTTAGGAAAGGGTGGGATAAACCCTGTTAGGCAGTAGATTCACACAGATCCATTAGAGTTCGGCATACCTATTAAAGTCTTCTAGAATAAGATGAGATAGCACTAATGCAGATTAAATTCAGTTATTTGCAGTAGTGTAGAAATACTTTGAAATTTGCTTAAAATTAAAACTTACTTCTGATCAGCAGCACAGTATTAAATTTGTAAGTCATCTCCTTTCCAAGAGGACTGGCATCTAACCTGAATGGACAAATTCCGCTGCTGGGTTGCCTCATGTTAAATGTGATACAATATGATGATGATGTAATTCAGAACTCATGGCTTGTAGGCAGTATGTTTTTAATGGTTATAGGAAATGCCAACAAATAAATAYATAAAGCCAACAGAAATGAGGAAGGTTGGTGCTTTCCATAATCAATTAATGTTCAGAAGCGTCACCCGTGAGTGGGCAAAGATCAGGGATGAACGGACTAAATGAATGTTAGCACGTTGTGTCATGTCATTGTGAATCTGGAATGGAACCACAATGGAATGTAATGAAGTATTGAAAATCCAAGACTTGTTAATAGCACATAAAGTATTCAGTTTGTGTATGAAAAAAATCGCATTTCTATTCTTAAACTATTTTGTTTTCTTCTGTGGATAGGCCAGGATCTGTTGAAATTCTGTAATGCTAAAATGTTTACAATTAACAGTCATGAAAGACTGTGCAGTTTATACTGTGATTACGTGTATATATTGAGACACTAATTAAAGTGTTGAAGAATATTCTTAGTTGTAGATRTCATAAAATCAGTTACTTTTACTCAAGTGGCAGTGAGTGTTACCATTCTTTATAGTCATTTGGTGGGTCTTCCACATCAATTCTTSGAAAAGAGAAAGAGAATTATGTTCTGTCCAGCTCAACAATGACTGCTCAGCAGTGTACACAGTGTATTTCAGAATATCTATTTTTCCTGTTTGTCCCAATTTTTTTGGACAGACATGAGACCTCTTTTTCTTTTCTGCATGCTTTGGAAAGCTGCTGTTTTAAAAGAAGACCAGCCTCCTGTTCTTCAGGCACTGCTCTGGTGATCAGCTTACTGAAAAGATGCTGTACAAAGGAGGGGCTGTTGAAATTTCACTTCTGAAGGAGAAGATACAGTACTGGATTAAGTCAGTAACTTGTTTGATTTTAGGGCTCAGCTGTGAGCAGCAACATACTGCCTCTTTTCTTTAGGAAATATGGTTCATTGTAGCTCTACTTACGACCCTCCACAAAATGATGTTTTTTAAAGATAGGCTTGCTATAGTTAGTTCTTGTTTCAAAGACTTACTCTTTTGAATTTTGAACGTATAGTTTCTTAGTCTATGGACTTCAATATTTTTTCTTCATTATTTCTATATTAAATGCCGAGTGTGCTCAGCTGTGTAATAAAGCATGTTGGCGGATCCTTGTTTCAGCATACCTGACCTGAGTTACTTGATACAGCTGAATTTGCATAGTGTTCTGCATAAATGTTCACCCCTTAAGTACATAGCTCTAATTTTTTTTAGGGCAGGGATTGAAATTTCAGTTTATTTCATAAGCATTACAAACACACAGAAAAACCCAAAACCCAAACAGTGTCAAGGCCTGACTGTGTTCATGTCTGTATTTCAAGGGTTATCAATGTTACACAAAAAAACGTTTGAAATGCAGTAACTTTAACTGCTTTGGCTATGTAGATTTTTGTATACCAATGAAGAAAACCAATGAGAAGCATGCCAGGTTTGTGTATTTCTTTGGACCAGGTTATCTACAGCATATGCATCACTTACATTTTGACCCATGGGTCACTTGAGGTTTAGTCTGGTATGTGTAAGTATGATATAAAGACAGGTATAATATACAGATATGGTAATATATATGTATTCAGATAAGTAGATACCCAGACATGATAAACATATAGACATAATACAACACTTGAGGGTAATGAATGTATGCTGTGTTAGGATCAATTCCTTTGTATTTTTGAGTAGCTAAAACTCATATTAGCTCAAATTAAGAAGTAAATTTGCCTTGGAGGAATAACTATTTAATTATTGGATACATCAGTTATAAAGAAAATGTTTTATCTGCATTCTGCTTGTAGGCCCTTGGTTCTAAATTTCTTAGTACAAAATAATAAAAATACTTATTTTCTGTCGTCAGTTGCTAAAAGAACTTAAAACGAGTTAAAGATTTAAAGATTTCACATAGTTTACAGATTTTCACAAGACTTTTTTTGCTTATCTTGAAATGATGTACTTCAACCATGGCCTGCATTATCGTTATTTAAAATTGAGTGCTAGAGTTCTGCTGCTCTGAACAAAGAAAGTAGAGAATACATGAAGTCTTGATAGTTTATACAATAAAGGATTAAATTAGTCTCTTGTAGATTTGTTTGYCACTCTATTGAAGACATAGCTCTTTACAAGCAATCTTGAATTTGGCTCAAAATCTGCTGATGATTGGAAAAGAGAATGCCCGAAAACAGTGTTTATAAATTCTCTCTATTTTTTACTTACTGGGTTTGTATTTTCTGTGGTCTCAGCTATTTCCTTAATAATTGACTCCTCCTCCACTTCCCCTTTCTATGTGTACTCATACTGGTTGTAGACAAATCCATGCAGATTTAGGAGGGGAAGTCCACTTTGGTTCATGCATTATCAGAAGAATTAACAAAACTCCAATGACACGATCTTTACTCTGATATAGATAGAGCTCTTCAGCTGTCTTGCACATAGAATACTTAACATTCACACCTCTGCAATTACTGCAGTAACTGTTACCATGGTGCTCCGCATTCTACTGTATATCACGTTCGTTGCAAAGAGAGGAAAGCTCATTCGCCAAGGTAACAGTATTTTTACTTCTAAATGGTGAAAATCAGATAGCCACTTTAGCATATTTTTAAATTGGATCAAGATTACTTATGATGATACATACCTTGGGATACAAAACATAGCTTGAATTCTAGATCCCAAGTTGAGTTTGCAAGTCCTTCTCTTTCGTTTTTTTCCTTGTAAAATGGAGCAGATCTGATATGGATGAATTKAGCAACAACAATCTTGGTATTGCACAATACAGTTTTAAAAGATTTGTTGTTTCTGAAAGAACTGTGCCTTATCTTTGTTACAGGTCTGTAACTGTCAACTTCTGTCTAATATGACGCCCAGATCTTTTGGTGATGCCACATGCAGCACTGACTAGTACTAGAAAATGGAAGAGGTCTCAGAATAAGGTATGTTTCCTTTTTTCTGTAAGTGCAGGATTTGGTGAAATTCTCCTTAGTTACTTTTCTACTTAATAGAAATGAAGTTGAATAGGTATTTAAGACTCCTAAAGTTTGGAGAAGTGTTGCCAATCTCACACTTACTGCTGCTATTATTTGTTTTTACCTTTAAATTTGTTAGCAGAAGGTATGTTCAAAGTATCACCATTGCACTGCAGAGAAAAAGATCGCTTATGATCCACAATAGAAACTAGGAAAGAAAAGGATATATTTGAATCACTATTACTACTTGTGAGAAAAATTAGTGCCTGTACTATCAATGATTTCCATAATTGATGAAATTCATGGCTTGTAGTTTTAAAGATCATTGAAATAGCAGAACAAAATGCAGAGGTATTGGMGTGGTGCATGCCTTTAAAGTGAGAGTATTAAACTTGCTCTGTAATGCTATCATCATCTTTGTCATACAATTTTTCTGTTTAAACATACTTTATAGGTACTGTTCTCCTGTGCTTTTGTTGCTTTCATCTTCTTTCTTGATGTTTCTCTCTCTCTCNCTTAAATTCTGTTTCTTTGCATAAAATGAGCTTGAAAGAGCGAATTGGATCTAGGAAGTCAAAACTGAATATATATGAAAAACTTAGGACTGGGGAAACTGGGGAATAGACTTTGGTTTGGAGAGAACTCTGGTGAGCAAACCCTGAAGAAAGACTATAGTGTAACTGCARAAGAATGACAATGGAGGGGACAGTTGTGTAAAATACAATGTTTTGGTGGGTCCTGGTTCCACTTCACCTCAATTTGTCATGAATTTTAGTGGATTCCTGTGTGTTGGTATCTACCTAATACAGCAATTAATGTATCCAAGTGTTGTAGTGTGCTATAATATTCTTTCATTTATCTCATGATTTTGTTCTAATTCTTGGGAATCTTGTGAATGCTACCTGTGATTGAAACTATACTCTGTAGTCCATGTGCCTGTGTTGTCAGTAATAATGTATCTTAATCTGCACTTTATAGCCAGTGTTYTTTCCTACTAGAATGCTTTCATGAGAGCAATTTTGGGAAACATTTTGCCTAGTATTTGTTCACATCATCCCTGGTCAAAGTGCAATGTAATGAATAGAGATACTGTCTAAAGACATTGGTTYAGTTTACTATTTTCTCACAGGTAAAAGACATATTCAGGTAAATGTTTATTACTTAAACATGGGACAGGCAAACACACTGCCTGCGGCAGACCCACAGCCATCTGGAATGGCAGTGAACCCTTGGCAGGATACCTCAGGGTATGCAAAATGCACTAGCTGCCTATGGTTAGGAGTTGTGTCCTATGTGTTAGGTATCTATTGCAAGAAATCATAAAACTGAACTAATTCAGTCAGTATTTGTGAAAGRTCTTAGACTTGACCTAGATGGTAAGGCATATGTTGTAAGCTGGGGTACTTGAAAATCTGCAAGGAAAAAAGGGTTGAAATGAAGCAAGCAAGGCAACCAGTAGTAAGAAGTAGGATAGTAGAGGGCCTAATTAATCTTATTTTTCCCATTGATTACTTTTTGTACTCCATGGGTTAGTAACTAACCACTTGCTAGAGAGCAATGTCTTTTCTGAGTTGTTCTGCCATTCATTATTTCATTATTACAGAAGAAATGTATTAATTGCTCTATGCTGTACTGCATCCCCTCATTGTGTATGAAATGGGAAAATGTTACGGCTGGTATCTGACATGTGGAACTAATTTGCCTCCATTGGAGTTCAGGGAGAGGTCTTGGCTCTTGCAGTGGGGGAAAACATGACGAATTATAGGCACCTTGCTTCATAATGCTTCATTTTTGACCTCCATTTGTGATGATAAACTATGAATAAAATATAGAGATCATATCCTGGCCCCACTGAAATCAGTAGGAGTTTTTCTGGTAACTTCAGTTAGGCCATGACCCTGGGAATCTCTGTTGGCTCCTTGTGAAGGATTTCCTCTATTCATGCCTCTAACTAGACCTCCTCTGAGGACTTAGTTTTTAATATTACTACCAAATCTGCTTCTTAGGTAATAATTGTCTTTTATTGAAGTTTATTTGTAGTTGATTTGTGGGATTCAATGGTCAGAGGAAAACATATTTCTATACATATGTTTTTCTATCCTTAAATAGGATGGTATTCTTAGAGGTAATTATAGGCTGACTTTCAGGAAATACTATCTGATAAAAACAGAGAAAGGACTTTGGAATAATTTCCCAAAGGATGGGGTGGCAATTCTATAGGTAAGAGACGAAATAAAACTATCCTGCTTGCTGAAGGCTATAAAATGGACTGCAAGAAAGAAACCTGAACTCTGAGAGGAAGGACTAGGTCACTTAATAGGTCTTTAATATTACCAATTTCTAGGATCACAAACTCTTGCCTTGAGTGTATTGTGGATTTTCCATTACCAGGTGTTCATGATTTGCTAAGCTTATTTTTCCCTCATGGATGGAAAAGTGATTTTTAAATATTATTCTTGCTTTAAGTAATAGATATTCAACTCTTTCACTCTCCTGTAGTTGGTGCACGTGTCACTAACAGGTCATTCATGACTTATAACACATTCTATAAAAGAGCATCTGAATTCTTTTCTGTTATGTAATTATTCTTTCCCATCAGCTGATGTTCTGGTTAACTGCTATTGCTATACCGCATTCCCCTCATTGGATAGATTAAGTGAAGACTGTATTAAAGCTATTGTTTGAAACATGAATGCTACAGCAAAACATTTTGTGATTCTGGGATATTTTCTTAAGGGCAGCCACTAATTGGTTTGAAATCAGGACCAGATACAAAATGCTGAATGTGAATTAAAACAGTTAGCACTGCAGAGAGGATGGGTGGGGGGGGGATTAAGATTGCCTTCACCATGGAGAAAACATGATGTCTGTCTACCATGGGTGTTGCTGGACTTAACTCTGTGTTCTCTTACCAGTGCCATGGCTTGTTACCATCTCTGCTTTGTTGTTAGATATCTTTAGGACACTGATGTTGTATGCAGGTGTGGTTATGTAAATAATAGTAAAAAATGTTTAATCTTGCTAGCTCCTATTACTTTTTGATTCCCACACTGCATCAGTATTAAACCTTTGCTTTGGTAATTAACTTGCCAAAGGATACTACTAATTGAACTGAAAGGATACCAAAAACAAGACCCTAGTGTTCTTCTCATCACAGTTGTCCCAGATTTTCAAAGTATTTGAAGTGCCCTGGAGGCAGATAATCTTAAACTAATTTGCAAAGGAGCCAATATAAATATTTTTTTTTTTTTTAATTCAAGATTTCACAATGATAAGAGTGTTTGATGGGGGAAAAAAGGGATTCAATGCAATTTGTAACTTGGAGAACATAATACATTTGCCTTCTCTTCTGTATAATACAAAGAGTTCATATGTTACACAATGTTCATTTTTAATTAAACATTTTATCATCGCACAGCCTTTTATTGACATTCCTCATAATAGAGCTGATAAGATCTTGACCTACTTTTCAATAAAGCAATGTATAACTCAATATTCTGGCACATACTGTTCCCTTCAGAATTAAACACACAATTTTCTGATTTAATTTAAAAATCTTATGTACTTTWATTCACATTTATTTCCTTTAACTTCTCAGATTTATGCACTTGCATGACTTGAGCAACTTGGGTGCAACTGTTTCTTGGTGTATTACTTCTGTTTATTTGAGCTTTTAACTAGCTGGACCATTTTATTGACTCTTTCCTCCTTTCCTTTGTTTCCTTTCTAAAATTTGCAGTAAAAAGTGATTTATCACCTAATCTTGTTTCCTACTGCACCTATTAAGTCCAATTTTGATTAGCTGCATTAACTTTGCTCCCTTCTACCTTAATCATGTGGTTATAGAGCTTCTGCTATCACTGAAATTCCTTCAGATACTTCATGAGATTCATGATGATTTCTGAAGATGTTCCCAAAGATGAACTGCAAAGCTGATCCCTGTAAGTAATCTCAAAGAGCCCTGTGATGTAGAGCTGCACATGCAACAAAGGTCCTGCATTTAGCCATACTGATAAGCAGCCCTACAGTCTTGCAGGATTTCCTTAATGTAGTGGAGCAGTGGATGGGCAGCAGGCATTTGTTTGGCTTATTTCTGCAGTTGGTCATGGTGGCTGCTGTGGTGCCTGCTGGAGACAGCTCAGACAAAGCAGAAGATGGCTGTGAGGCAGCATCAAGCAGGGATATGCCCCAGACCCTTTTCCATAGTCTGTTGCTTCCTACATTAGGTTTATCATGTCAGAAATGGAATATTCCTCTACATTTGATACCTGGGATTCCTTACCACTTTGCTGCAACCAGTCACTCYTCTTTCCTTTAGGACAGGAAAGCCCTCCAGATTCATCTAAACAGGATTTCCCTGTAGAAGATAATGACATCTGCTTACCTTCTGGTAGATCCTGAACATCAGGTGTTGCAGAATGTACACTTGTCTCCTAACTTTGTGCACTATCAGCTTTCTCAGATGATAACCACTCAACTACCCTACACTTCTTTCTCATGCTTCAGAAAATCAGTTTTGTGTATCTGGTGATCATCCTTGTCCTTATATCCCAGATCTGTCATTGTTCAGTGTAAAGGTATATTGATTTTATCYGCTAATTTTGAGATAATTTAATGAACTCATTTGAAAATACCTAATATATCACAGACRAGACAGAACTGAATTGCAGTTATTTAAAAACTAGGGAATGTAAAGCTTTTCCATTGAAGATGCATACATCCTCAAAGATTTCCACCCTTGCCTTTTCATCATAGCAAAACTTAAAGATGGTATAGGACCTTTGAGAGTGTAGGAAGTTACTATATGCCAAACAGGAATCTTTCAAAATTCAACCTTTCAGGATTTTTTGTTGTCACAGAGACCTAGATCCTCAAGGACAGATAGGTATATTTAGTTAAATAGATACCAAATGCTTCAATGAACTAAACCTAAATTTGTGATTTTGTTCTGATTTTTTTCTTTGGGACTTTCTCTCCCAACTCCTCTTCACCTCCTCCCCCTCCCCCCCCCAAAAAAAAAGCCTCCAGGAAAATGGGGGTTATTGGAAGTTTATAATTTTGTGTTCCGATTCTTTACTTGTTGGGACAAAGAAGTGTGGGAGAGCCTGGAAAGTATGAAAGTGTATGACTTTAAAGAAACAGAGCATTGTATTTTGTTAATTTTTCTGGAAGGTAACTGCTTAAGGAAAAACAAAAAAGAGTAACTCTAACAGGAAAACACAGATAGGGTAGTTATAGTGGTAGCAGGCTCCATCTCAGCTCCAAGCTGCAGACCAGTGGAGAGAAAACACAATCAGGGGGTGCCTGGGGTCCTTAGRAAGCTGTCAGCACAGGTGCTAATAGCCTTTCCTCTCCACCATTCCAGCTGCTGCCAACCAGATTTACTAGATTAAGCTA
The DNA here is from genome assembly GCF_003343005.1 of Rhea americana. Lineage (NCBI taxonomy): Eukaryota > Metazoa > Chordata > Aves > Rheiformes > Rheidae > Rhea > Rhea americana. The sequence goes on from NW_028186712.1 coordinate 4,070,084, forward strand.
AACCAGGTAAATGCCAGCAGAACTGTATGACTTTGTTTACCATGCAAGGATATCATTGATGCAGTAAAGGTACAGAGCCTTGCCATCCCCAAATGAGGAGGTGGAAAGATGCATGAGAAAATGAAAAAGCTGATAAATTGCTTAGTTATATATCCATATATAACTAACATCCCTGAAAGCTCACATGAGCCCCTTAGACCTAGGTTATATCAGACAAAGCTGCCCATTACATTGGAGACACTGGGAATTGCTATTTGAATAAAGATACACACTTTTAATCAGACTACTCAAGCAGACAGACTCCATGTATGCATAGGAGGACCTAGCCCTTCAGAGGGGCYAAGGAGGCTGCTCAGGAGCATGTTGATCTGCAGCCCAGACTAGGCAGTCCTGCAGACTGACCGGAAAAGGCAACATGTGGGTATTTTAGTTTTTTGTTTTTTTGTTTTGGGAGGCTTTGTTGTTGTTGTGTGTTTTTGTTTAATTTTGTTTTGTTTTGTTTGCCTGAGGTGGCTGATGAGACTGTGCGAACCAGGAGGGTGGCTGGCATCTTCACAGATACATTGATACGGTTTTTCCCCAAGCATTCTGCTACTAGTTATTCTCTAGGTTTTATAAAGGGCCTTTAGATTCAATAAAAGAAGGTCTCGAGTTTTATACATACTTAAAAGAAGAAAACAAAATTTCTGCTGTATTTGCAGCTGAACGTTTGTGGGAGATTTGTAGGAAGATTTTTTTTCCCTATTTTAAGAGAGCAGCAGAAAATAAAGTAAAAATACTTAGAGAAGAATGAAAACTTTGAAATCTAATCCTAATGACATTAATGTAAAYTTTGATAATATAAGTAAAGAATCATATTTTGAAATGCACCATGTAGTAGTAGTACTTATGTTTTCATAAGTATCACCTTAAAAATCGAAGTTGAACTGTGCTTTTTACTGACAGTACTCACAGAAGTGCAAATACGTATTTCTGCAATGAGAAATATTTTATAAAAATTAGCTTAGGTGGCAGTGGTTTTACAGCAAGTAATGATGTTCAAAAGATGTGTCCTTGCCAGAGGGAAGGTGAAAGTATGGTTTAACTAAATCTGTAATCTCATTTCAGATCTGCATTCAAATTTATGTGTAAGTTTGTATTCAAAATCCACTGCATAGATCATGTTCTTTACATTATAAGAACACTACATAACCTGGGACAGTTAGCAACCACATGTAAGTACAAATCAGCTATGGGAAGTACCACGTAAGACCAGAATGACCTAGATAGGTAGTTCTGAGTTTGAAGCATGCTGATTTTTCTAAAACTCATGAAAATTTACAACCACTTTATGTAAATTCTCATTTGCTTTTATATACTCTTGAGATTGGAAAAGATCAGATATAGGAATAATTTGTTTTCTAGTAGTCTTTTCTGCTTGCTTGTGCCTTAAAAAGAGAGGAGTTATGTAGTATTGTTTTTTTCTGTGCATAATTGTTTAATAYTTCAGATTTTACTGAAAGGGAAGTCTGTTGGCTATGTGTTTTGGTTATATTCATTTCCTTAAGAATTGATGTTTTGTTTATCAGCCTATTATCTGAGAAAATAGTGGTTAATACTACATATTAGAGAATATTGTTGCAATGTTATAAATGCGTTATTTGAAATGARTGAATAAGCCATCTCTCGTTGATGTTTTATTGTGGTATACCCATAGCAAATCTTACTACTTTATAGAAAACAGTTTATCAGCTCAAGAAGCAAGATAGTTAATTGTTACTATACTCATATCAGATGCTCATAAATTCAAAAAGGCTTTCTACTAGCTGATGCTTAAATTATTAATATGGACATTTAGGGTGTACTGTTAAAAAAAAAAACAAACAGTAATCAGACTCCTTTTAGCTCGGGGACTGAGATATAGAGAAGACCTAGAATATGTATTTATAATGTGAATTAGGAAACAGGTGCTGAGGGAAGCTGACTGTTTACTTAAGGCATTCAGCTAGAATGTGGAAGATGCAAGCTTAATTCCAGAATTCTGTCACATTTTTTCCTCTTCAGTAACACCGGGTGGATACCTTAGTCTCCTAGGAGGAGATAAGTGAGAATTTTGCTGGATTATGTAGTAGAAGCTACATTTCAGACTAGATTCCTCATTTATAGGAGGAGGTCAATTTTCTGTCATTTTTTCCTGTTCTTTTCCACTTAGCTTTATTTTGGGGCAAAATCCTGTTAGATTTTTTTTTTTATTATTTTAAATTGGATAAAGACCACAAACTTTAGTCTTTCCATTCTTTTGGGGGGAATAATGATGCAAGTGAGTCAAAAAGGATGAAAATATTTATATTTGCTGACAGAACTTTAAATTTTTAGCTAGCTCCAAGGATATATATTTTAAGTAGGAAAGAATTATACAAAAAATACAGATGTTTTGACCAAAAAAATACCAATGAAAGGACACTAAACTATTTCCGTTACAGTATTTCCAATGGTCTTTATAGAGGTTCCTGTAGAGTAGAAAAGATTAAGTTAAGGTTATAGTCAATATGCGTTTAAAAGGGTTACACTTAACATAGTGAAGTGTGTACTCTCCATAGTATTGATGCATGATACAGCAATTTTACGGAACTTTTTGCCATGAGGTTCTGCTCTCTCATGTATCCGCGTGCACACTGAATTGCAGGTCTGGTCTGGCTTTAATGAAAGAACATTCTTCCGCTTTGCAGTTGCTCTTAGTTGTTGTATTTAGTGCTCTGATATGGCAGCTGTCACTGTATCCATAAAATATGAGTGAGCATCAATAATCTATCCAAGAGAAAGGAGTTTTAAGGAGGTATTTGAATGAGAAGAGGATGACCGTACAAAAAAGGAACCAGAGTTCTCTGAGTATAAAGGCATCAGAGAGAAAAGCAGAACATCATTTGAGTGAAAAAGACTTGTAAGCATCTTGTCACGTATTTAGATGATACATTAAAATTACAACTTTCGTACAGCAATCAGCGTGTTCTGTACGTGTGCTCCTACTGGTTTAATAAAGCTATCTGCTCTTCCTCTTCTCCCAGTGCAGCTCTTCAAATAATCATAGCATGAAACCAAAGCCATGAATGCTCACCAGTCATAGATTCCATGGAAAAAAAGCTAAATGTAGCAAGTATTTGCAAGAGTAGTTGCACTGAAAGTCCCATCTGAACAAATCATTTAAACTGATCCAAAAGTAGGTTCCTTCGGCAATTACAAGCATTTGTGGAGAATTATCAAAAAGGAATTAGCTTTTGTCACCATAGGTTGGGCTACCCAATCAGGAAAAGAGAGGACTATTTTGTGAATTAAGTGACTGGTCATGCATTGCAAATAACGAATAGTGATTGTTCATATCAGCCAGTTTAAAATCCTGACATAGGGTCAAATATGTTTGCACACATTGTTCAAGGACTTGTGACTAACAAAGTAATTAATAACACCCATGACTATTTGCAGACACCTGGTGAACAGATTTAAGAGCTCAATCTATTGGTTATATTTCTCAAGGAGCAATTCAACTAGCTCTAGCCAAAAATGTGTAAAATCAAGCCTAGAACAGAAACTGTTTTATAATGTCCTAAAAATGTCCATTCTGCAATACACCTGTTGCAATATGTCCATTATTGATTTTTCCATGAATATAGCATACAATGGATTCTGCACTCAGTCCTATAATGCCCCCAGTCCAAACCAGCAGAACCGTCAAATATTTGCATTATTTTTAATTTTTTTTTTTGACTGCGAGATCCTGACTCAATATTCTAATGATATTCAATAATGATTCAGCCAAGTGCTATTCAGAGGCAGGCAAAGGTCTAGTCCTCTTTTCTAGGAGTTTGTACTTTGATCCCTGTCCTTACTCGGAGGAGTAGTTATTTTTAAGTCAGTGGGCAGAAGAGGAAGCTGGACTGCAGTGCTGGGCGGGATTGGTCCCAGAGACACAGCTTCCATAGAGCTTTTCTCTTCCAGTGACTATTGCAAACAGAAACATCTTGCCGTTCTGGGAGGAGGAAGAGGAGGAGGGAGTGGAGGCTGGGACTGGGAGCAGGCAAGACTCAGAACCACAAGATTTTAAATTCCATCATATATTTAGTGCTGTTATCATTAGTCCAGGGCTGATGTGCTACTCTAAAGGGCAAGTACGAACTGCAGAAAGCTCTCTGGGTTGTTGTATTTCCCACAGGTTTTACCTGAATACCATTTTATACTTTGTCCATTCCTGCCCTTCCCCCCCCCAATTTTTTTTCTGAGGAAGGAGTAAAGTGGGGGCTACTTGGTTAGAAAACAGCTGCAAGCTGCAGACATTTAGTTTGTAAATCTTTGTAAAATCTTTAGTCTCTCTTTGGCTTTTTGTTCTGTAATTGATTACTAGCACCCCCTTTAACCCACCTTAAAGGGCAAGCAGGAAACTCATGTTTTCGTTCATCAGCCCATCCCTCTGAAAAGCGTTCAATATTAAAACAGTTTGCGAGGAGCAAAGGCAGAAGAAACAAGAGGCCCAGTTAGACCGTGGCAAGGTTAGGAGATGCATGTCTGACGCCTGCAGCAAATATCGGCTCTTGTTCCTGTACAGTTTTTGCATGGGAAGACCAAGTTAATTGGGGTATGGCTCTGTTCTTTCCTTTATGTGTGACCTTTTATTATCTCTGTGGCCCTGTAGTTCAGGCAGTGTCATAAAGCTGTGGGAAAGTCTTGCAGCTAGTGTTATCAGCTGTTGGAAATTAACTTTAAAAATGAAATATCTGTGTTTCCTTTTGCCTGAAGGTGTCTGGGAGTCTGTAAACGGCTACAAAGGTGCAATTATTGTGGTTGTGATTTTGCTGTAGCTATCGGGGTATTGCTTGTGTGTCTTTTTCCCTTCTTTCTCTCTCCTCTCTCTCCCTTCCCCCCCCCCCAACCCACCCTTCTTTTAGTGCAAGCTGTGGGCTGGCAATCAGGTGTTGTGCTGGGGGAGGGGGGTTGCTTTTGGAGGGGGGGGGGGTTACATGGCATAATTCCCACGAATGTAGGAGGAGGATGAAAAATTTTGTTTTTCTGAGCTAGAGGATTCTCTGCATGACTTCCCCACTGATGGGATCATGTGCTTTCAGGCTGAGATTTTATTAACAATTCAAATGGAAATTGAGGGCACAGGAGGAGCAGATTCTCACATAAACTTGATCTGTCCATGAATGCAGTTCTCTGTTTGCCCTGACCCTGCATGGCTTAAGACACTGCCTGTGAGGCCAGAGTGCCAGACACAAAGAGCGAAATGAAAAGCAAGCACATTCCAGTAGTCTGCACAAAGGCGATGGAGCAGTTTTTAGCAGCCTCCCCAGAGAGAGATCTTATCTCCGTGTGGCTAAAGCCCTTTAGCRTGTTTATTTGTACTCTAGCACCCGAGGTTTATAAATTGATATGGATGCCGATTAAACGCTCCCAAGTTTCCCCAGCGAGGCGTTTTGGGGGACACGGTGGCGTTCCGCAAATATTTCCTTTACTAAATATTTACAAGTATCTATCAAAGCGTGGCTCAGTTTTCCTGATGAGCAAATGCAGGCGAGTGCCGCAGGGGAAAGGTACTTCAGCAAGCGCATTCGTCACCGGCTGTGCGAGAGTTTGGCTAAACTTCGACTTGGGAACGGGCCGCCTGGTCTTAACGTCCGTAACGCGCGGCGGCCTGAACCCGGCGCGGGACGTTTGCTCTCGCCAGCGCTCGGGAAGGTTGCTGCCGCGTAGCTGGAGCAATGAAAAGGTTGCGCAGGCTCGGCTGACCTTGCGCTGCGCGGGCAGCAGCCCCCAGCGCCCGCTGGGGCCGGGCCAGGGCAGGATGCGAGAGGCCACAGGCTGCTGCGGCGGCAGCCGCGCTCCGCCAATGGCAGTGGGTGATGCTGCTCGCCGGGGCAGCGCGGGCTGCGACRGAGCTGGGAGAGGAATGACGGGGTTTTTGCTTGTGTTTTTCCTTGCTTGCCATTCCGAGAGTGGAGGTAGGAACATGTCAGCTAGGGACATGTCCCAGGTTACTCTTGGCGGCATCTAAAYGCTGGAGATACCTTAAGCGAACTATTAAACGTTGATGCTTCTGGCTCCCCTAATCAGCCTTCCTTTTATAAAAGGTCTCTACAGCTGTAGGAAAAACATAAGTAAATAAATGTTTTGATTCTGGTACCAAATTACAGAATCTCACACTTTTATTGCCCCAATTTTGCTTATTCTCAGCCAAAATAAAAGACAGGAAAAAAAAAAAAAAAAGACCCCCCCCCCAAGCCAGCAATTTTTAGATAGGAAATCATAACCATATGTTTTTCCATTTTTATTAAAGCATTTAAAAGTTTCAAAAACTTTTGATACTCCTTAAAGTAGTTCAATTAGTGGAAAGAGACTASCAAAGGATATTGATTCAAGCGGTTTTGTTCCCTTAATTTTATGGGGGTTATATTATCCAAAATTAATGGTTGTACTTAGGCAAATTGTCAGTAATTGGTGACAAAATTGCTTTATTGCTTTTCTTTCATTTGATGCTAATTAATGGCCCTACATTATTAAGTACAAGCCTCTTCTGCATTTCTCCTTCTCTATAAATATTCTTAGTGGTAATGTGTCAGAGTAAACTTTCTTTTCCATGTATACAATAATTGCTTTATAGAAATGTGATAACTAGCAGATTTCTGGCATAACTTTTCCCAGAAATAATTTAAATGTTATTTGCTCAAGAGCATGAAGTCATTTTGATATGAAGGTATACACTGRTATTATGAAGTGTTAATTGATTCATGTGGTGCAGCGTTAGTTTCTTGTATCAAAATACTTCTTAGCAACTTATCCAGCAGTTACTTTACAAAATCCAGCCTTTCTTTAGTTTTAAACAGTTAAAACTCCCTGCCTCATCTCCGATGGAGTTTTACAGTGTGTTGGATGAAACAATTCCCTTTCAGTGCACTAGAATAACGCCATAGAATTTGTCATAATATTTTGCACCTGTTAATGAAATTGGTGTTTGACACAGAGCAGTTTTTCAAGTAATATTTTTTCAATGCTATGTAAACATTTTTAAATCTAGAATAAATGCAGTAAGTAAAAGCCAGTTCCAGTTTCTTACATAAGTACTATGGAAAAAACAGTTTTTGTGTGTGAGCATGGGTGTGGGGGAGTTGTTTTTTGTTCCCTAAGAATTTATAAACAAAAGGGTAATGAAAATATATTACAAAAATATAAATTATTGAACACATACCAGAGTAGAATAGAGAGGGGAAGGAGGTATATATGAGTTAAGCGAGTACAAGAAAGGAATTTTGATGGTGATGTAACAATAAATTTTAAAAACAAAAAAGCAAAGAAAGCTTTTTAAGAAAAGGTATTGAAAGCCCCAACTATTTGAAAACAGAGGAGGAAATAGTTAACAGGCTTTTATAAATAGTTTCAGAAATTATATTTATTTTCCCTGTTGTATAAACCTGTATTACAAAWGTCAAGGAGAACTGTATCTTTCAGTTCTCCAGGTACAAGTTTGTTCAATGTCTCTGTGGTCCTTAGCTAAGTCCTACTTATCTTTAATATTAGTTATCATCTTTAGGTTTTCAAAAAATGACTTCTCRTTCCTTTAAGTGTTTATGTTCTTGTTTTATCATCTATTGTGTTAAAAATGGATTTTAAAATTGTGTTTAAATTTATACACATTTCACGCATTTTAAGATGGTAGGCTATTTAAACTAAGCGTTAGAAGAATTACAGTTTTTATGAACAACTTCATACCTCTTTTTGGTATGTTAAATTGTTTGGTATTTGCTTTCCCCACCCCCCAAAGCATTGGTTGAGAAAAAGAAAAGAGAAACTTCACATCTGGAGTTAAAAGTGTTTATTTATTGTTACATAAGTGCTGTTTCTTGGATTAAGGAAAACAGTGAAACAAGATCCTTGGCATGCTGGATTGTTTAAAATTTGTTGAAGTTTTTTTTTAATTTTTTTTTAAAATGTGTTTTAGTTATGAAAACTTCTGTGACAGAATAGAAGTGCACCGGTAATTCTGAACTCTGTCCCATCCCAGATTTCCAGTGAGAGCCTTGTACTTCCACTTGTTTGGAATATATGTAAATGATTGTATTTCAAAGGCAGCTGAGAGAAACTAGCTCTTTAGGGTCTTTGCAAAGAATGATAAAACAGTCTGAGCTGTTCTTAGTCAAGTATTTGTAGGTGCAATCTGCCCCAGCAGAAAGGCAGCAGATTCATGTTTGCATATGTTGCCACCTGCATTCCTTAASTGGTATCTTCACGCATATACTATTTCTTTGCTCTTTTGTGAACTYTTGAGATCTTTGGTCCTCCTAACTGTAACTCTGATTTGTAAGTGTGAGTGTATGTGAGAGGGTCCAACCCAAATATTTGGGCTTCCGCTGTCTATAAATGGCAGCGGTTTAGTCACATACCCCCCTGAGGGGTGCGCCACGCGCTCCTCTTCAGCGGTACAGGGGCAGTTGTAACATCGCAGGTGCAGCGATGAGAGGGCTCTTAGCGTGCTCCTAGCGAGCCATACCTGGCGCCAGGTACGTTGGAGCTCTGCACCGTCATACGTGCGTGGGGGAGCGTGTGTGTTTGGGGAGCATTAAGCCATTACAGCAGCAAGACTGATGTGGTTCAATGTGGGACAGGTGGGAGCTGCTCCTGTGCAGCATCGTTGGCTGCACCGGCTGCTCCTGGAGCGYGATCCCACATGCTGGAAACTCAGAGATGGGTGCAGGCTGTGCCCATGTTTCCCTGTGGGCACCAGCCCTGCAGTGGAAGGGGTTAGAGGAGTGCCCTTCTGCCAGATTTTTGTCCCTCAACTGTCTGTTGAAGCAAACTTTAGTGGAAAGAAGGGGGCCCATAGCTGCATGCCATATGCACTCATGTTTCAATTCACCAGTTGAAGGGAAAACTCAAAACAAAAAAACCCCTAAACAATTAAAAAATGTGCAGTCCTAATCACACGGGAGCACAGGTCACTCACTTTGATTTCTGCATTTTCAAAAGACAGCRAAGATGAATCATTTCCTGATAGAGTAGATAGTTTTCTGCCACCTTAAATGTGGGACGTGTCCACTGATTTTATGGAACTGAGGAGTTGCCTTCCAGCTGGGACAGCCGGGGATACCCACTGTCCACCAGCCTTGCTTTCAGTTTTTGCAGTGTCTGCCGGTGTTTAAGCAAAGTCGGACATGTCTAGGGAAGACCTTGGTGCCCGTTTATGGCAGGCTTCCTCATCTGTTGTGAGCGCATATGTGCATGTGGTACAAAGTAGCCCCTGGAATGACACAGTTGGGAACTCTGTCATGTAGGTCATTAGGAGGGAAAAGTTAGACAGCTGTAAATCGATGGTAATGAAGGGTTAGATTAGAAGACATGTATCTGTTTATTAGTTGTGGTGAAACATAGACTGGCTTGATCAAAAATTTCTTCTAAGCCTCTGAAAAACTTGCCATATGGATAGAAATGGTTGAGCAAGCCCTGTCTTCATATTGAAACGTGATGAAGTTTGCAGTTGCTTTTGGAAAACCCAGATCTTGTAAGTGTACTTCAAAGTGAAACAGAAGTAAGTACTTGTGCTCAGAACTGCCCTGTATTTCTTATAGCATACTGGGGAGCTGTCTTCAGGTGATGTGTATTACATTCAGCATAAACGGTATATATGTGTACTTGCTGCATTTCGTCAGCTTCTGCCTGTATTTCTCGTCTTGTGGTGTGAGCCGAGGAAGGGGAAGGGAAGAAGCCTATTCCACTTGACCCCCAGCTCTGCAGTGCCCAGTTTGGACACGGAGAGTGTTACATGCTTTCCCTGGTGCCGTACAGTGGGCACCAGAACAAAATGCCTACGGTAAGCTCTGTTTGCTCTCCTTAGCAATGCAAGGACTTCCTGAGGGCTGTTCACCCTTTTTAGTTACCCAGATCGGTAYCTGAATTGGAAGGCTGGTTTCCGCAGGCTTTCTCTGCTCTCAGCAGAGGAGCTTCTCCCGTAGATGGTCTYAGGAGCTGTGTTCAGTACCTTCTTTTGAGTCTCACTTTTACAGAGGTCTGTCTCTCACTAGTGATGTAAACACCCAGTTGATTTATCTCCCTGGAGCTGTGGTTTTAATACTATCCAGCTTACCTCCCCTCAGTGGGAGCTGCTGACTTTTCTGCCAAGTTATATGACAGTCATATGCATTTAATATTTTCTATATTATAATAAGGCATTATCTCCAGTAGGGGGTAAGATATTTCACCTCTGATTTCTGTGATTGGAAGGTTTTAATGATACCATAGTCATCTTCTGCTTTTAATCATTAATTCTCTGAGGAAAATTTATTTATCTCGGTAAGTTCTGAATGGTCTAGGTGAGTATTACATGAGGAGATGGTCAGAAATAGCAGAAAAGCTATTTTACTTTAATTCTTCTGCTGATAACTCAGGATGAGATACTGTTTTTAAAGATGAAAATATACAATAACCTTTCAATATACCTCCAATAATACTACATTTTCATTTGGTGATCATTAGAGAGTAATATGAGGATATATACACTTCCAAAGATCATGCTGTTACTTTGGTATAGTATTGAAAATGAATTCTCTGAATCTGTTGTATAAATATACTTTCTAAAAAACAAAAGCAGTAGCAACAAAAACTGCAGTTTTTCATGCATAAATTTGCTAAATAATGATCAATTAGGAAATCTTTTTAATTTAAGAAGTCATATGAGTCTCTCAGCCTCATCCCTCCAGCCAAGTTGTTGATACAGGAAAAAAAAAGAGAGGGGGRAAAAAAAGCTGTTCTAAGACTAAGCATGAACATAATAATGCAGAAACAATGCAGTGTAGTCAACCAAGCATGAAGAATTATCTATTGAAGTTAAGAGGCCAAATGTCTCATCAGTTGGATTTTAATAATGCCTGGCAGAAGTGCTTGTACTTGTACAGCAATTGTTTTAATATCTAATTGAGTTCCAAGCTGAAATATGACAGCCTGTCTTGAAACATGAAGAGAACATTTCCTGTGATGCAATGTCTAAGCATTTCTTTACGTACTAAACTGTGACTAGAAAATTGGTAATACTTGTGATTTCAGATTCCAGGAGCCTTCTAATTATGCATAACTAAGGCTGTATCCTGTTCAGTCTTGCTATTGTTAACTCTTTCCTCTTCCTGTCTTTATAATTCATTTTGTTTACCATATTCATTTATTCATTTGATGCAGCTTTTTCTTTCCCCCTTTTCCCCCTTTTCCCCCTTTTCCCCCTTTTCCCCCTTTTCCCCCTTTTCCCCTCTTTTTCCTTTTTTTTCTTTTTTTCCTTTTTTTTTTCTTTTTTTTCTTTTTCCTGTTAGCTGTTTGCATTGCAGACTTTCATTTGCTATGTGGTTAACAGAACGTGGCCCCAGTTTTGGGGGAACCTAGTTACAACTTCAGTATAGACTTTAAATATAAAAGTGACTCTAAAGCCGACATACTAATTACGCTTCCAATAATGTGCCATTACTTTACACAGGCTGGAGGAGTGCAAGAGCATCATAACTGAAAGTAAGAAAAAAGGAGAGTTTTAAAAAAACTTACATTTTTATTTAACACACATGCTGAAATGGATGCATTACACAATACATAGCCTTCTTGTAAAATGGGCTTTTTTCACTTTATTCTTTGTGATCGATTGGTATGTGAAGCTAGAGCTTTTCAGGAAAATTCTGGGATTATGAGTGTGCAGCCTCTGCTTTTAGCAAAGCAATGAGGTTATCAATAATGCATTGGAGATCTCAAAATCCTTGAATGTAGGGAAATCACAGCTGGTCTGAGTTTAGTGTAGAAATTGCAAATTTGAGCCAAGAGGTCACAACAACTGCATGTCAGACGGTCACACACGCACGCACACAGACATGTCTTGGGGGGATGGAAGGGATAATATTTGAAGCATTGCCACTACCCGTGTTGTTTAGAAACTCTTCATATGCGTCTCCAGTATAGCTTTAAAAGCAGCATATTTAATGCTGTTTGCAGTGGCCTTTTGACATTTTGACCTTTCCCAGTATTATAAGTTTTATTGTTTTCCTGACAAGTTTATTCATATACTAACAGCTTGCTTGGCAGCAGTGTTCAAATTCAATGCTTAAGCTTTCTGGTCACAGTGATGGCTGGGAGTAATAGAGAGGGAGAATAAGTGAGTGTGGAAATGCAAAGCTGTCTCTTGTTACATTTTATTGATCTTATTCTGGTGTCATTCAATTAAGACAGAAATGTGATGGATAGTGTCTGCATAGATACTTTGCTTTTCAGCCACTCTAGATAAAGCTTTTCTGGGGAGGGAGGGAGAGGGGAGGAGGGGGGAAACAAATCAAAGATACAGTGTGATTTGAATTACAGATCATACTTATCCTTTTTTTTTGTAATTATTATTTTAAAAATACCTTGAAAAGCAATATTAACAGGGCTGATATTCTACATTGTCTTGCCARTAAGTATCAGTAAATGTCTGGCTTATCGTTAATTGAAGTAATATTTTTGAGGTCCAAATCTTGTCTGTGAATCACAAATATACACTTTAGTCTTCTGAATTTAGCATGCAGATAAAAAGCCTCAAGAAATGAAAGGACTTACTTGCCTAAGAGACTAATCAGCCTGCTTTAGGACTGTAACTCCAGAAAAGGATCTGAAGATAAGAGTTGTTTGTTGCAGTCTGTTTATTTTAATCACGTCAATAAAATCTTTGAGCAGTTGTGGAAGTGGAATACCAAAAATTCTGAGAAGAGCTCCATAGGCTTACGTAGAGTTGCATCAGTTTACAACAACCGAGTCTCTCACTCAGTCGTCAGATGGTGGGAATTTCAGAACTAAAATTGTTTTCAATTTAACTCACTGTTTTCCACCTCGGATGTGAATATGACACCCCCTAGAAAGCATCAGCAATTTCCAGAAGTATTTTCTGTCATCACACCTGTGGTGGGCTCCTTCATCAAACAGAATTCCCTTTGGGAGAAAACACTTCATAGCTCTCACCTCCCTGTTTCCCCTTCCATCTTCCAGGGTTAGATGTAGGAGGGTTATATGTCTGACATCAGGGCTTCCAGGAAACCTGTGGGGAATGGGTTTGTAACTCCAAGGGTGATGTCCAGAGCAGGTTTGGAATTTTCTGATGAAATGGGAAAAAGCCAACTTGTCAGAACCCAGATACTTCACAGAGATGTATTGGCTATTACAACCATCATAAACAAAAACAAACAAAAAAAAAATCTGAAGCAAAACGAATTCTCATGAGCTAGGTTGACAGGCTTCTGGGAAACCTGGATTTCCAAGGCCTGCAGCTGTGCCACAAACGCTCTGCAGCGCTGGACTCCGGAGTTTCCAGGCTCCTTAGTTTGTGGCTAGTAAGTAGGATCCAGACCTCGTGGTTTGGCTGTGGCTCCTGCAGTCCCAAAGTCCCTTTTCCTGCATTGGTCCAAGGGGCTGAAAGGCACAGGGAGCACAGGAGCTCTAGGACCTACATTTTTACACAAAGCTTTGGAGCTTTGATATTTAGAGCTGTATTTTCTTTGCAACTGCCATTATTGAATTAGCAGTTAGAGCTGTGGGAGACATTAATTACTCTGCAATCTAATTAATTTTTAAGTTACATTTTAAATGTGATGAAGCTCGGGAAACTATAGGTTTTGTAAGCTGAAGAGCACATTCCTGCTACTGTTATTCATATTCATTTTTATTCAGAAAAGTCCTCTGAGTGCATCTTTTTTCTTGAGTGTTTCAGGTTAGCAGTGGTTGTACTCTGGAACAGAGTCTAGAGTAGAGTTATGACCAGATTACCAGATTCGTGAGCCTGGAAAGTAAATGTTAACTGAGATTTGAGTTTTTGATTTCAGAATTTCAGAAGTGAGATGGGGACTGAGGAGAACTGAATTTTCTCAGTTCACCCAGTCCCAGTTGATATTGTTTATGCTAGTAATTAGATGCTTCTGCTAAAATGATTGGCRACATTTAAACTTCCATAAGGAAGATTTGCATTAATTTCTTTTTTGAAAGGAGTGGAAACTATACCTGTCTTAGAGCGGTATTTGAGATAATTAAGTATCTTCCCTTTGAGCAGGAGCTCCAGAGAGCATCTATAACTTGTTTTTGAGGACTCTGACAAAGTAATCAAATGCTCAGATATGAATGGGCTCCCAGGTGTGAGGATGCAAGTAGGCTTTTGAGCAGTTACAACTATTTTGGCTTTTTTCTGTAAGCTGTAGTTAAGTACATCCAGGGTTGTCTGAATTATTGCTGGGGCTGCTCTGACTTCTGGACTGGTCTAGAATGGGGAGGCTGCTCAGGTGAATCATAGCTATTTAATTCCCACTCCCTTATATGCACTTCTTAGAGTTTCAGAGGCACTGAGTTCCTGTTTTACTGTGTTCCACAACTGAAGGCTTGTAGTGCTTGTTCCAGGTTTTGCAGTCTCATATAATGTAATGTATGGAATCATCTTCTATTTTTAAGTAGTGTTCTTTTCACTGCAGGAATCAAAGCTTTTGTGCTATAAAAAGTAGAAAATATTTTTTTAAAATGTTAAAGTTAAAATATTTTTTTTCCTTTGAGTCAGGAGATAAAGGGTCTGCCTGTTGCCATGTGAAAAATTCGTAACTGAAGCAAGAGTTGGCCATGACTTGTGCTGGATTATTTTTAATAGTACATTTAAGTGTAGCAGTAGATCTCAATAGTCATAAGCTAGCAGATGATGAAAATGTGAATAATTACGGTGGATTGCAGCATATCCTGCTGGCAACAGGCCTGGCAGTGGCACATCAAGAGTCTTTCTGCTTCATAGGTGTTTGTTTTATATTTTATTTGTGATATGTAATCTTCTGGATTGTCTTTCTTGTCCACTTAGATTGTACATTTGAGGGATTCATTAAATTAATCGCCAGGTCTGGTTGAAGCCTATTTTTTTAGTAAAATAGTTGTACTAATACACATAAGATACAAGACTGCACAGTCAGAATTAGTGCTTATATTGTAGTTAGCATCTACAAGCACAGGTTTGTTAGTTAAGCTAAAGGAAAAAAAGAATTGGATGATATCTATGGCAAAAGTCATTTTCTCTGTGTACTGCATGTATGGCCTGCTTAGGCATAATCAGAAAAGGGGATCATATTCTAGTGAGGGAGCAAACTGACAAATGGCAGGGCATAGATCATTTAATGTATAATTCAGCTATATTTCTTCTCACTTACAGAAAGAATTAAATCTTAGAGGAAAGATTACTGCAAATACTTTCTGCTATTGTGCAGTATTACTGCAAATACTGCTATTGTGAATATATACATAATTTTGTTGTCTTTCAAGCATTTTGAGGATTTTTGAGAGCATAAAATTAAATAACTTAATCAGCAACTGATTTCTATACCATCTTCTCAAGGTAATTTTTAATATAATTTCCCCCAGGAAGACCCTGTTTCTTCTGCACCTGCAGAAAGTTTGTAAAGATGTTCTTTGGGATAATAATCCAGCTCACCCCTAACTAACCCTTTAKCTGAATTTGATCAGGCCTTATGTTTGTGAAAGTTTAGTTAAACAGTTTTGTGTTGATTTTTCACAATTTTTAGATGGCTGCATTTTGCAGTGCATGAACCCATCTTTTTGTAAAGTATTTTCATCTCAGATGGGAGGGGATAGGATATAGCACATTACAGATTTGTTGTCTTGAGATATCCACTTGAATTTTCATTTACTTTTTTGCTTAAATTTTAGAAATACTCAGAATATGGGGAACAAGAAGGAGGGGGGAAGGGTTTCCTAAGCATATAAGTGGTTACAGCCTATTGTACTTCTTTTTTTAGAATTGAAATATTTCAATAGCTTGAAAATGAGCCAGACAGCCTCTGTATTATGAACAGGGAAAAAAGGATAAAAATAAATAAAGAGCAGCTGCAGTTCTGTTAATAGTGCGATAGAGCTTAAAAGGGACCTGCAAAATTATACCCAATATTATGTATACAAATCTGGAGAAAAAACAACCTAAAGAATATCAGCTCTTTTAACACTTTGTTCTTGTCTGAAGACTTAGGGTTCAGCATTTGATTTATGAGCAAAGGTTTTTCCTCTTTCAAGTATTTATGGAGAATTGAGATTAAATAAGTAAGACAAGAAGGAAGCCAGAACTTTAAATGGCTTGCTTTAAAAAAAGAAAAAAAAGCCGCTTAATATCAGAATTATGTATTATTATATTATTATATGCTATTATGTTTTGAACTGCTGCAAGTATTTACCAACTGGTAAAGTTACCTAGGAATTCTCCAGCAAAATTAATTTAGAAAATAGTAGTACTGCTTAAGGAGAATAAATTTTTCTCCTGGCCATTTCTTGGGTTTTACTCCTTGATATTTAACTGTAAGTGGATTTGTAGACAACTAGAGTTTTTCTCTATGGAATTCACCTTTATGACTTCACTGTGCAAAAAAAATTCTAAAGTGTTTTTCCCATTATTTTGTAATTAGGGCTATTTTAATGAGAAAGAGGAAGAAGTAGTCATGGTCTGGTTGAAATTTTAGACCTCTGGTTCTAGAACATGGTGAACATTTGTTCAGTCTCTGCATGAAGGTGAAAGGATAAATATTCTTTTCTTCACTGCACTTTATCCAGTAAGCTAAAACTAGCCACATTGCCCTATTTTTGTCTCTTGATTTTTCAATTTTATTTCAGATAGTCTTCCCCATTAATTAGAAAGTTTTTCATAGACAGTGTTCCAACTGAAGAGGAATCATTGATGTTTGTATTTCCTTCTCACCTGAAGTTCAGTGTTTAACTTGTCTACTAATTCCAACTGTTGGTAAATGTCAGATGGTAGATATAAAAAGAACCACATGTCCAAGAAGAGTAAACTAAGCTTCAGCTAGGAAGTCATCAATAAATAAAAGTAGAATGCATTCTGGAATTAGTCATAATAATGATTAGACATGGTAGTTGTGATTACCAAAATTTTTGAAGTCAGGAATGCAGTTGTGTTAAAWTTTAACTTACAGCAACACAAGTGAAGACCTCCTCTTCATCATATCATTTATATTTGAGTTGGACCAACTGAACAAAGCTCTTCGCACCTGATTTTGTACGTGCAGTTTTAAAAATGGGTTCTTACAGGAGCAAGTAATTGGAAATAGAAGAGGTATAGTAGGAGAGGACATGTTAGCAAAGTGGACATTGACAGTCATCTTGCATATTACGGCAGTGATCAACTTCCATCTTCTTATCTTTATATTCTGAAACGTATAGGATTGAAACATTAGATTTATTGTAAACTGCAAAAGAAAGATGTGAAGAAATAGTATATTATACTATATTATACGCAATATATTATATACGCGTATTATTATACGCAATATATTATAATATATTATACGCAATGATATTTCAGATCTGAAGCACCTGAGAAGGCTGTTTTTTCATCTCCATTTTAGTTTTATTTCAGTCTAGTGTCTCCAGTTCTCAGTGACCAATGTGTGTATCCTACCCTGTGTTCCCAGTGTTGGTAAAGGAGGGAAGGTGAGAGTCTGGCAGTACTTTTTCACTGCAGAACAGCTGTTCCCCACTCCTGCTGGGCTCCTGCAGATGCTGCCTTCCTAAGCAAGCAGGTTTACACTGAGGCTGATAACTCCCATTTGTTCAGGCTAATAGTGCCTGATGCTGCCTGCCCTACAGCACTTTCTGGAGGCCTCCAAATGGGGCGAGCTAGTGCCTTACCAGGCTGGTCGAGCTGGAGAGTAGCTCATTTTGCTTGTGTACAAAGCAACAGGCAACATCTTCTTACTTYGGAAGTGTGCAGAATGCAACCATTTGTCCACAAATAGGGCAGTGTGGTGTAAGTAGACTAAAAGTGGTGTCCTCTTCGAAAACTTCTTCTGCAGTAGTGGTCTCTTTCTATTAAAAGGGCAGATTAGAACATTTAAGCTTCTCAATTTTGTTGGCAGATCTCTTCCTAGGTGCAGGGATACCRGAAAACTGAGTAGCATCTTCCCTGAAAATTTCAGACACAAAAAGATTTTTTGCCCGTAAGAGAAAACATAAAGCCTAGTTTCAATAAAAYGGGTAAGAATTTTCTAATTAAGATCTGTTCCCTTGGCTGTAAGGACAAACTTTCAAGGTTACTTTCCCAGAATATGCATCACTGCATATATTTGATCCTTCTAATGTTATGCAATATACACTTCTTTACCATTTGTGCAGCTTATGATGGCTTCTAGTTATCAATTCCCTGTATACTTCCTAGAAAGAATGAACTTGCTAATTTCAGAAATTGTGTAAGATAGTCTTTTAAGCATTATTTTTTTAAGTGGGAGGTAGTGGCAGCTGACTAGTGATTGTACATTTTAGGATTACTTGCAGAGGGACCATAAAAACTATTTAAAAGAAGAAGCACAGTAAAAATTAAAATCTTTCCCTGACCAGCACACATCTTGTTTGTTATTGTAGGAGACAAAGAGATGAAGGCATATTTGTCCTGCTGGAGGAAGAACAAATATTCCTTTAATTTTCTTCCAGAGAAGAGAACTTTTAATTGACTTTTCTAAATTCATTACAGTCTTTACAGAATGTTACATGATGTTCTTGTATGAAGCCAGCTTGGTGTACTTCACCTCCTTTACAATGCTGTATTCTCCTAAACTGTGTAGTGTCAGTCCCTTAGGGGCATGTGGTAACTCTAAGTGTAGAAGAATAATATTACATATTTTTGGAGAGCTGTMCAAAATTATCATGATTTTTTATCCATGTATTTTATGACTGTGTGATTCATAGAAAGGCAGATGCTTTTGATGCAGCAGATGAATGATTGTGGCTTGGTAGGAATGTATGCCATCTTAATGGATGTTGCAAAAAAAGCATCGTACTTCATTTTCCCARCCGCACCACTGTCTCTTGAATAACTTTATGATTTTCGAACAATAAGATACCCCAGGAGCTGGAAAGGTACAGTCAGAATGCATTCTTCTATATAGATATCATTTTGGAGCATAGAAAGTACGCAGCCATCAGAATGGCAACTCCAACCTCTCCAGGGCCTGTTGGAAGGAAAGAATATTGTCTGTGGGCAAGGAGTTGCGAATAACTGCTGGTAGTCAACTATAGCTGTTTCCTAGCTGCTGTCAAGAATTAGATGTTTAGTCACAGGCTTTGGGCTTCTCCAAGGAGRAAATGAGGGAGGAGGATCCTGTGCTTCTCTGGCCTGAGTTCTGTCACTGGCTGCTACGTGGCGTGCCCACAAACTGGAGTGATGCTTCTRTCATTTGTAATGTGCTCTGGCATACACTTTTAAATTGGCTTGTTTTTGCTACAATTCAGACTATATTTTGAAGATTGTTGTCTCCATAAATAGTTCCATCTTCCTACAATGAAATGCATTTTTCTTGCTAGTTTCGTAGTGTTGGGGGTGGGGGGAAATCAACGCCCTTTTACTTTTCCTGCTTTCCAGTTTGACCATGCTACAAGCAATGGCTAAAGAAGCCAAGACCATTTTTTTTTTGAGAATTAAAAAGAAAACCATTGTGTTTTTAGTATCCATATCATGTTTGAAAGACTTTCYTTGAAATTGCTGAGAGATTGCTTTTAAAAATGGGATTCTGTCAAACTGCTAAGCCACATACATATATTACTGAAAACCTCCCATTTGGGTCCTGAGATGCATGAAGTTTTCAACCTCTGGGGCTATACCCTAAATACTTTTCAGAGAACGTGGACAGTATATGAAACTATTACAGACTAGGCCTTTTCAAAGAAAGGAAAGCAGGAAATGAAAATAGCAGTTCTTTGTGGTCTCTTAACTTACAGGTGTTCAGACTATGTCCATTGGATTTCATGTTTTGGATGGATGGACTGATGGATAGATGGGTGTATCTGTCAATAGAAAGCTATGTATTTAGGAGCATGGTCAGTATTTCACATCTCTTCGTTTTCCATACCTGTTTCTATGTTATGCAAAGGCAAACAATTAAATACAAAAATATTAGAAAAGCAATCATAAGAGGTTCTAGCTGCTTATGTATAGGAGGCTATGTTAATCTCCTCAAATTAATGGAATATTTGAAMTCTGTTTTATGGTAAGATTCACACTGGTAAAGCTACAGGAATGCCGAGGGGTCTGTGGAGCACTCACAGACAGAGGGAAACTCAAGTGAATTAATTTCCAGCATCATAGATACCAAGATTCAGTCCACAATTCTTTCCTCTTTACTAGGATATTGTACACTTCAGGTGGTTATGCCTAACGATGGTTAACCTTCTGTAGAGCAAGAATGGAAACTCCTGAACTAGTATTAGTTGTATTTAAATGTCAAATGATAGGATGAGAAATCTTTTACAGAATGGTTCATCCGTAGCAATCAAACTTGAAAAAATGTCCTTGGGAAAAAGGGAGGTTGGAGTGGAGTTCTRTATAATGATGAATAAAATTCATGGCCAGTTCCAAGAGGCTGATATTGGAATAAGATGATGTTATCAGGTACTGCAAACATAACATGAGTTACAGAGCTCTGGTGCCCCTCTGCAGTGAAGGGAAATTTGAATTTGAGATCCTTAAATGTTGATCCATGTTGGGTTTTTTGTTGTTTCTTTCTCTTTTCTTGATTGATCTTATGTATGAAAGAGATCTTTGACTCATAGAATGAGTCCAAATAATGAATGAAAAAGACAGGCTGTGGGTAGGAGTATACTGGTTTCTCATAACCTAATGTCATTTAATATTTGTGGTCCAAGAAAGTAGTACTTAGTAATCATGAAGTCTAGTTACATTGATGCGTGCAGTTCCCAGCCTCAGAACATTTTTATCCCTTGAATGGAGTTTTGAAATGGTTATGTAAAATAAGAATGTTAATGTTTATTTAAAAAATAATATAATACTGGGAGGTAAATACTAAATGACACACAGACTATTTTATGGTTAATAACCATAACAGTCAAATAGTCTAAAAACCAGCATATGAATAAATGTGAACTAGCTGATGGTTTAAGGGCCCAGGCTTMTAGAAAGTGTCATTATCTTTGTGGATTTCTGTCTGGATTCAGAGATGGCTGAATGAATGTACAAATATATAATCAGGTATTTCTGTACAGCTGCTCCTTTTAGGAGACTGAAGAACATATTTCTTCTGACTTCAAGTGGGCAGTAAATTATTTTCAATAATTCTGGTTCTGGTTGTAGAAGAGAATTKGTAGTTATTTGGTCAACTTTTACCTTCTTATCTAAACCATTGACCATTAGATGCAAGTTAGATAACTTTTCATCAAATTAAAAGGTAAAGTGGACTTCAGCATCTTACTGTTGTTAGTCAGACATCAGTGAATTGACAAGCAAACTAAAATGACTATCAAGAAAGCGTACTTTCCAAATAYTGGATGTGGTAGAGATCTGAGAAAGGGATTTCTTTTCCTGTGATAGTTTATGGCCACAAAGATTTTTTTTTTTTTTTGGGGGGGGGGGGATCCAGTTGCCCATGTGTGTTCAGACTACTAGTTTTGTACTATTTTAATGAGCTTATTGACATTCTTAGGTATAATGGCAAATGAAAGCTCAGTTCTTTTGGACTGTTTCCGTAACATTGAGCCATGAAAATAGAAACTTATAAGATGGTGATCATTTATCTTTTCTGTTAGTCCAAAGACTATTACGTATCAGTATTGCTGTTTGTTGATCTAAGCTTTATTGTGTTACCTCAGAAAGCTCTCCTAAAATATGGGTCTCTATTCTGYTATAAATGAATTACTTGGTATATATGAAGAGAAAGAGCTATGATGATTTGAAAATGGTTTCTAACCTGGAAGGATAACTAAWGGGTGTAGAATAGAATGGAACTTGCTTTCATATTTATTTTAAAAATACTTCAGAGTGCATTAGAATAATGAGTTAGTTACTGATAATGGAATGAGAATAAACAAGGCCCATTCGAACAGTATGGCAAATTATACATCARTTATGTGGCAAAGCAGGACCGAGGGATGTAGCAAACTGGGAATTAAACTGTAGTGTTAATTGATTATGAAATCATTTGATAGCCTTTGGTTTTATTGAAATGATTCTAAGAGTGCATCATAAACTTAAAATCCATTATAGCGGAAGCATGACATTCTGTACTGAAGGTTACTTCAGCAGTGGGCCAGCCTCTGACAACAGTGGGAAAAGTAGTGTAGTTCACTGGAGTCTTTTCATAAAGAGATTAGGGGATTGCATAGCTTTCTCATGAGTATGTTTGGATCTACATCCTTTAGTTTTGTAACTCGCATCTCTCTATTTCAGCTGTTGGTATAACTATTTAAATGACAAATATGCATTTATTCTTTTACATATATATATTTCTGTTCCTACARCTAGATGCTAAGGATGCCAAATGCTGCTACCTGAAGAGGCAGGATGCTACACAGTTAGCTGATGAATACCTCTGCAAGGCAGCAGCTCCAGGTTCCTTTTGAATTCAAACTACAGCTATAGGCTTGGTCTGTTCTTTTACCACCTCCAAGGGTTTTGCTGTTAGACTCTGTTGGAGACCACCAGATGGCTAGATGGGCTGCTGGCAACCCACTGTAACTTTGGATGTTTTAAAATCTGTACTCCTGCCAACTTCAGTGCCTGCCTCTCCAGGTCACCTGCTCCCTTTTGGGACTGTGTTTTAGTGAGTCTTGCTTTGTTCTCTGCCCCATTCAACCTCCTAAAAGAGCCTGTGAGCTGCACCTTTTTCATTTCAGAGTTGCACCAATTGCCATAAATTCATAACACTTAGATTGCTTTATAATATTCTAATAGCTCTTTCTTTTGCTACTGTTAGTGCAGGACTCTCAGTCTTTTTTTTTGAGGGAAGGTCTTGGCAATTTGGCAGCCATACTCATTTTAACTGCTTTTCTTCTGTCTAGAAATGATCTTTTTTTGCGGCTCCCCAGTTTCTTCTTTCTTCTAAGGGCAGGAGACCCATGTCTGCGGTGAAGCCAGAAGGTAAAGATGAAAGGAAGATGAGAAAGGAAAACAGCAGCATATGAGAAAAAAGTACAAAAAGCCTTAAGAGGCAGATTATAAATCTATGATGCAGGTTGGAGAAGACATAGGTGTATTATGTGACTGTTCAGGATGGCTGCACAGTTGTGCTCAGTGCAGTCAGAGTTCTGCCCTCCCTGGTGACCTCTGACATTCAGTTTTATTTCTTTTTGAGAGCAAATGTTGTCCTAGACACCAGGGATAACCTCCATTTTGCTGGGATGTGTTGAGGGGTTTAAAGTTCTGTTCAGACAGCTGCTGCAAATTGGCAGAATGGATCTCTTTTTAATGACTAACTTGAAGAAAAGGAAGAAAGAAGGCTTAACAAAACTCCACCACCACCAAAAACTTTTGACACCTATAGTTCCACTGAATAACGCTACCTTTGCATATGAACTGGTGCTTAAAAATAAGACTCCTGGGTATGGGGTGAGATGGAAGCCAGTTGAGCCAGTCTGACATTATTTTGTAGATAGTGCATATAAATACTGTTCCAGTGCCACTTAGGTACTGTACATATCTTTAATGGTATTTAATTGAGATTAAGGAAGCTGTTGGAGTGGTTGCTGTGAATGCATATTAAGAATATTACTTAAAACCATAAGCTCTGATATGATAAACCATAACAAGTCTGAAGGACCCGTAATGGCTTATCATGTCAATAAAATGCACTTAAAAATCCCCAAGTGATTAGAAGGAGCCATTTCAGTCTATTATATCAACTGTTATACGCTGAGAGCATATGAGATTTATTTTTCTTTTCCATCCTCTGTTTAAAAAAAAAAAAGAAAAGAAAAAGAAAAGAGGAAATTAAATCATAATAGGCTATGTTCAAATAGAATCAAGGTACTAAAATAAACCCACAGAAGGAGATTTATAAATTAAGGAAGGCAGTGAAAAGTTCTATCCAGGCAGTGAGTACWCTCGTGTTGCGCTTGGTCTGTAATTCCTGAGCATCACAAAATGATTAAAGGGTRTAGTGGGTGCTTGCACCATGGCTGCTCTCACTGAACTGTCGGGAAGTCTGAACTGAACATTTTGTGCTGAGAAATCAGAATTTTTCCCCTCATACCAGCGATCATCTCCAGCACTTCCTCATAAAAAAGGCTGAATTGCCCATGTGGTCATAAATGGACAAGAAATGGACAAGAAAGGARGCCTGTGAAATTTTCCCATCCTGGTACGTCCCCTGGCTGATTTTTTCCAAGCCTCTTCTCCATCGGGCAGGCAAGAGGGAAGCAGCCTTGAGGGCTTCAGAGGCCCTAATGTCTGGTGGTACCCCACTGACAGGGTTTCAACCACCAGCAACTGCTCTAAAGCAGTTGCTTAATGGTACATTTCTGCACTGGAGTTAGTCTGTTGGCCTGCGCTTTCCATCTGTATTTTTGTCTGCTCGCCCTTGGTCACCATGGCTGGACGATGAGGCTCATGCCGAGCCGGTGAGGGGTTGGGAGACGGCAGCAGGCGCTGCTGTTAAGAAATGCCTCCTTGTCCTTCAGTGTCAGCGAGGGAGGAGCTAGTGATGGAGGTGATCAGCTCRTGATTCAAGGCCCGGTCTGCTGTGCTTTCTAGCCAGGGGAAAACAGTGTTAACTCATGCAGATTGGCCAGGAGAATTTGGAATTGTTTTCTGCTAATAACAAATGAAAATAATTTGTTTTCCTGCAAAAAACCTCATAGATGGTTTAATTGTATTGGCACCCCACACTTTTGACTTCCTGCTGCCCCTGAAACCCACACCGGGGTGAGGAGCTGGTGTGGCCCCCCTATAGCAGCTACACAGGCTCTGAGGTGGATCACGTCACTGGTCTGTAGCATTTCAGACAGATCGGAGCTGGCTCTCTGGGGCCGGCTTTGCAGGGGGGTCTGGCCCAGGCTTAGAACAGACCCTGGGGGCAGATTGCTGGTAAAGTCCGTGTCAGGGCTCCCTGGGCTGGCACGGTAGTTGCGGGGAGAGGATAGGGCTGCCCAGTAGCTGTGCTCGCAGGTGGCAAGCCTAACCTCTGCGGCGTCCAAATTTCAGCTGTTTGATGGCTGAGTGGGTAGAGGGTATTTYGGGGAAGTGAATTTTTCTCTCTCAGCTGTATCCCTGCTGTCTCAGTTGCAGATCTTCAGTTTAATGCAATCCTTTCAGATAGTGCTGCTTTATATTCTCAAGGCCTGCGTCCTGCCTGCTTCTGCCCATCTGGATTAACCTGTTAATTCCTGYGCTCGGTTCACACGCTCAGCATGCCCCCGGGACCGGGGCTGGCGGGGCTGCAGCATCGGGGGGTGCTTCAGTGCCGCTGCCAGCAGACAGGCAGCGGAGAGAAAATAAACAGGTTCAGGAGGTGGGGAAAAATGAGCTCGTGGTAGCCAGGGGAGGGAAGCAGCGACAAGTAAACACAGCTGAACAAGAGGAAAAAGATGTTTATGTGTGCTTATTTAAGGTTTGCAGAGGGGGTAGACRCAGGTCTGTCAGGACAGTTTCTCGCTTCATGATGCTGTGAACCCTTTGTCTATTTACTTGCTGTTATATGTGAGCCAGAAATTTGGCATTATGCAATTTTCTTTATGACTGAAATGCATACAGTAAAGTTGGGCAGAGGGAAATTTAACATTTAACTGGTGCACGAGAGTCCCAGGTTGAGACTCGGCTGCAATACCCAGCAGAACGTGCGTGTTCACATCTGCACGCATGCACATATGTACACACACGCGTGTGTGTGTGCGTGCCGTCTGGCTAGCTGAGCGAGGATGCTGCCAATTGCTTCAGCTGGCAGAAACAACAGCTTAAGGGTGACTTAAATATATCAACCAAATCAAAAAGGAGGTGATGCCCAAAGAAACACCCGGAGATTTCATATCAGTGCTTTCTCAAATTGTCAAAGCTGGGGAAAGCAGCGACAGTCGACCATCGCTTGGGCTGCTTTAGCAGTCGTCTGACTGCACCGTCTGGAGCGCGTTTCCAAGATTCATTTTTCATTTTCTCTGATAGTTTCTGGGGAGGGAGACGTGTAGTTGAAGGAAGTGATCAATAAAAGAACAAATAAGGAACAAACGCTAGAAATATTCAAGGTAGTGTTTTTACTTGAAAATCAACGGCAGTTTTATTCTGCATAGATCTCTGAACAGAATGTTTTTCATTCTATTATGTTCATTTACATTAATATTCATTTGGCAAGCTTATGTTTCGGGCAGGAAAAAGGAAAAACATAATCTTAAAAATACTCCAAATACAAGATGTGGGAGAAGTAAGTTGGGATCCAAAACCAAAACAAAATCAAGAAAACAGAAACACATAAACTTAGCATAATTAACAGTATTTTTGGAGTTTTACAGTTTTTAAAATTTCATATTCTGATTTTTTTGATATATTGAACTAGGACAGTCAAAGTATGAAGATTTAATGCATTTATAAAAATGGCTAACTGCTTATACAGAAGTCTTTGAGTATCAAGGGAGTAACATCGATAATATTTTGCAGTTTTTAAATACCTTGGCTTTGTATCCCTCAGGAACCTTAAAATAGCATTATGGAGAATAAGAAAATGAGGGGGACATACTTAGGAATGTTTTCTGTTTGATAAAATATTCTGTTTTAAGGAAGACTGCTTGAGTGCACTATCTGCATTCATCATGTGTGTCCACATGTGTATATGTTACGTGGTTTGTGTATATGTTACGTGGTTTATCTAATAGTAATAGTTCTGTCTTATTACAATAGTAGAAATAATTGTGACTCAGTATGACTTAGACACTTTCCTCCATAAAATTATTCTTTATTGGATGATTTGTGTTATTTACTGAAGGGCAATACTGAAGCATCAGTGCTAGTATCGGTAAATTATTGTGTGCTTATTTCTGTTTTATGGAGAAGGCAGGACAAGTTTGTTTGTGAAAGCTTGTTGCATGCTAATACGAAAAAAAATTGTCCTAGTGATACTGAATAAATTCTGCAGATGGTATGAAGGATTTTCAGCAATCCATATTGTCCTTGGACTTGGCTGTTGCATTGTACTTTAAATGGAATTGATTGTGTGGTTGTAATGAAAGTAACAGATTGATTTCTATCCAGAGTTACACAGAGTAAATAGAAAAATGCTTTTGTCTTGACCTGCATTCATAAACTAAAAATCAGTGGCTTTTGACCTAATCCTTAATAAAAAATGTAAATGTAATATAGCAAATCTGAAGGTTTTCTTGTTTCTTAGAAAATATACTGTTTATTGAGTTCCACTGGCCTGCTTTCTTGGATTGCAAAGTTGTTTTTGTTTAAGAATTCTAGTAGATGTACTGCATTTTCTCTTTTGTACTTTTTCTATTTGTATATTCTTTCAAATACATCTGATTTTTTTCCTTAACATTATTTCCTTACTGTGCATCTTGAATACCTTGTTTTCCTTCTTTATCTACATAGAATATGTATGATTTTCCATACTTTCGCTGTTAAATATTGTCAGCATAGCATCTTTGTGAGTGCGTGACCGTACATTTTCGACTGCCCCTGCACACTTTCATAGCCTATTTCTAAAAGATAGTGCTTTCTGAACGGAATATGCAGATTAATAGCTTTATGTTGTAGTGGAAAGAGAAGCTGTTGATTTAAATCAGGTGCAGCCTTCTTTCTGTTTGAATATTTTAAAACTTCTTAAGTTATTATGTGTGTGTGTGAACCGCAACAAAGGTTTGTGTCATTGCAACTATTGTCTCAATAAAAGATCATAGGGATATTTATGAGCAACATTTATTACTCTGTTTTTTGTATGTGTGAGACTGTGGTTCAGGCCCCAATAAAATGAATAAGGTAGTTTGCGACTTCCCTGATCGAGCTGTAAACCAGGAAGATAACAGTTAGTGCCCCAAGCGCTTACCGTGYGTGAGCTCTGCGACTTGATTTTTGGGGCTGGGAACGTATGTTCTCGCCGAAGTAAAGCAGCGCTTTGCAAAGATGCGCGAACAAGAAGCCCCAAACAATGGCAGCGCTGGCGCGTTGACTGCCACCGTCCCTCTGCTGTGCCTTCCCAGAGCACTCTATTCTTCCCAGCCCACTTGATATCCTGCAGGTTGTGGCAGAACAATTCACAGGAAAAGCTTAGACATTGAGCTTGCACGCTTCTTGACTCCATTTTAAACCCTTTGTTCACACCGGGGTGGCATTTTTTCACACCACATGTGGCAGCTTTGACTCCTATCCAGCCTGTCGTATAGAATCAAAGTCTCTGGTTCCTTACATTCCCAGGGCTGTCTCGTGAGCGGCTGTATTCTTTGTAGCTCCCCAAATATTACCAATCTTAAATTCATTCACTTTTTTTTTAAAGCTTTATAGAGTATGTAATGAGACAACTCTACCTGCAAACTGAGATTTGCCTAAAATCAAAGCTGTTTGCAGGGGGGAAGTGAGCTCTTTTTTTCTTTATTCCCCATTTTTAGATAAAACTTAACACCAGCAGTTAAAAATGATGGAGTGAATTTGATATATGTTCAGCCAGCCTGCTTTACATTTTATAGGAAAGATTTAACACAAAGAGTCCTACAAATATTTTTATATTTGTAAGAGATATCACTGCTGATAGTGTGACGGAGTAATAATTCATTGTTTATTAAGAGATGTGTACATTTCTTTTGTTTGTTATATGCTGGCATCATTTGAGATTCTCTCTCTCTCTCTTTTTTTTTTTTTTTTTTTTTTTTTTCCTTAAGACCCTCATCTGCAGTTTTTCTGGAAGTTTTATGTGCCACAACATCCACAATGAATTCTATTTCAAACTAATTTTAAAGACAATACAACCAGTCTACCAATATCAATACACCTAAAATATATATTGTTTCACAGTTTATTAGTAAAAGGTATATTGCTTCATGTCATTCAGTGTGGCAAAAATGCTACTTGACTCCTTAAATACTTACGTATATATTTCTTACAGTTTAGAAACTTTACAGTGGATGGCAAGTATAGAGTGACATGGTAACAATAATATTTGGATAAAAATTGTCTCAAGAGTTAAAGTAACTTGTATTTAGCACATTTTAAATATAACTTTGAATGATCAATGATAATTAAATTGTATGATTTGAAAGAAACCTTTTGAATTCTGTATATATTTATAAATCTTTTATGTTCGTTGTTGCTACTTTGTTCAGCTGAAGATAATAGAATAATTTCTCCGTAGCACATATGCTAGCCTGTACATTGACATGACACCCTAATAAATATTTTGACTCAAGAGCTGTTGTTTGTTGCTATTTGTCAGTTGATTAGAATGGTCTTTTGGCTGCTACTTCTTTTACAGATTAAAATATTAAAATGTATGCTTTAATTCTAGCAGTTTTCTTCTTATATCTTGATAATTTTTCTGCCCATTCATTCTTGTAAGTACAGAGATGTGCTTAGTTCATGCTGCTTATTAACCCAAGCCTAACTATTCAGTTGTATTGGTTTTGTAGTACTTATGTTGTTTTTATGCGTGCTTTTAAGAATGATATGAAATCATATTATATGAGAGGACAGTTCAGTAACATGTCCTGAAAAAAAAACTTTCAGTGTTCTGTGTTGATTTAGAAAATTTAATTTACATAGTTATTTCACATGCATATTCTTACCAGTTTCCTTGTCATTTATTTACGTAAACTTTGGTGTTAAGGTGTTAATTACCTTAGCTGGTCTGATATATAGCAGCAGTTGAATAACAGAAAGTCTGCTCCAATTAATCCTTATTTTATATTTCAGCCGAAACATCTGAAAGGTTTAAAATAACCTCGTAATAATTTATTTTCAAGTGGGAACATAGTTTTATCATCTTCAACTGCAAAGCAATTTTTGTGTAATAAACAGTACAAAATATATGAAAACAAAACTCTTACTCATGGTTTTATACACACACACACTTTTTTATGTGTATATAAATATATTTTTATATATATATATTTGGTCTGTCATTTTCAAACTAAACTAGATAAACACCTGAAAAATACATTTAGAAGCTATATTTAAAGATAGTTATTTTGCATGCTAAATCATACAGAATGCATAGTAGTATTCTTTGAGAAGATCAATGTTTAGTTTATTAAGACTTTTATTAAAATGAATTTTTAAAAAAAGTTACCTATTCCTAAAAAGGTCATTAATCTAAACTAACACGTTAGCTGTAGACAAAATGAGCTACTGTTTACTCCTTTTGCCAAGTGACTTAACAGTTTCTGCAGCTTATCTGTCTGTACATGACCAGATACTCTGAATGCAGTTTTAGATTATAAAAAAATACTTGTGTATAAAAATTGAAACAGTAAAAAGAAATAATTTCAAAATGTAATACAGTAATTTATGCTAAGCAAATCTTTTCAAAAGCAAATCCTAAGGAAATAAATGTGTAAAATATACATGCAAGCTTACCTATTTACTGTTTAAATATTAAAACAGTGACTCAGAAAAGCAGTGCACACACATTCAGCAGAAAGTTATTTTACTGGAACACTTATCTACATCTAAACTTGATCACATAACAGCATTTTTAGAAGACTCAAGTATGAATCTCTCTGAAGCAATACAAGTTCAATAAGTGTATCAAAATTAGTTTACCTACTTTCGCAGCGCATATTTACTGTAGAAATGGCATGATCTTATTTCATTTAAGTGTCATGAAGCAGAAATACAGAATAATCATTTATTATGATCCATTCCAGAAAATCCCAACTTTTATTTCTCGGCATCTCTTACTTTTCCCCATGTTTCTTCAGACCCTCTTCACGTTAACATTTCTTCTACTCCCAGAAAAGAGGGGAGGGGGAAAAAGCCAGTAACAGACCCCCCCCCCAACATTCAGCACAAGCACAATTGGTTTACATTGCCTTTCAGCTTGTGGCCTGTCCTCACGTTATTAAATCAGATCATACGTACTCCCCCAAAATTCAGCTCGGAGTAATCCTCTGCTACTTAAGGCTGGAGGAAAAGAGTACTTGTGAGTTATGTTTCATCTGTCACAATAACCTTCTTTATTCTTTAGTGCACCTCCCCTTTGCCTGCAGCAATTAGAGAAAATAGGTATGCCTTGAAGTGGGAGATGGTGGTATCTCAAAAATATATATACTGATGTCATATACAGACAACGCTGGGTAAGCAACACCCTGAAGAATATATAAGCCCTTTTTGATGCGATTCGAATTTTATTAGAGCAGAGTAGAGGCAGGCATATTTCCCAATGAGTAGGTGCTGATGGCTGTCACTAGGTTATTGTTTTTTGACAGTCAGTGGTCGGAGAGTTTGCCGTTCTATTAAAAGACGAGTAAAAACTTGTTTACCAGTTGATTTGGGGAATATATCATTTCACACGTTAACTACATTTCTGTCTTTTTTATTGTGAGGCATTAGAGCATTTTTTTCTTTTCCCCCCTCCTGAAATTCTTAGAGTTTTTTTGAGCGATCTGACTGAACTCTTAAGCTACTTTTTTTTTTTTTAGTGGTTTGGCATAATTTTCATAATTTTTGGTATGATTTGAACATATTTTTAATTAAATAATTGTTTACATATGTATAGCTGGCCACTAAAGAATGCAAATACTTGTACCATGGTACAGAGGAGTAAGAAGCATTTTAGAGTTCCCATATGATCAGCAATAAATTTTCCAAACTTATTGCTTCAGTGTGTCAAGGGAAGAAAGGAGATGGGATCCTCTTAGGTTTTTAGCCACCTCCATTTTATCTTTTCTAATACTTAGCTTTCCTTACCACCTTCTGTTTTATTTATATTTTTAAAAGATTGCCCCATATTTGCTGGGTTTTTTTACGCTTTGAATTTACCTTGGAAGCTTTCCAAGTTCATTTTTCCCTCCTCTGTGTTATTTTTTTTTTTAAGCCCTGTGGTAGCAGACCTCCGGTCAGTAGTTTGTTTTGAGGCAAGCGCCACAATTCTGGGGTGTGCGTGCTGGTTCAAACCCTGCCTCCCTTACGCTTTTGAGGGGACCGGTGTTCGCATGGGAATGGCTGAAAGCAAAAGCACCTTCAGCAAAAATGAAGAATAAAAATAAGTGCGAAAACAGGCAGATTACGGCAAAGAAACCGTCTGTTGAGAGGCTAGTCTGACATTATGACACAGTTCATTAAAGTACCTAAGAAATCGCTGTATTACAAACCCCAGCAAGTTGTGAATAAAGGAAAACAGTTTGGCCCACTGCACAGGTTTGGGCACAAAAGTGCTTGCTAAGCTATCTATTTCACACATGCAACGACAGAAGGTTCGATATTCATTCGATCGATGACTGAAAAGGCACAATGGCAAAATCGGACGGACTTCTTTTCAAATACAGATCTCCGATGTCCCCCTACAGTCTGCAGTCGCGCGGCTGGTGGTGTGGCGCAGACGGAGCAAGGGTTACATCAAGGCTGTTCTCTGGACCGTGCAAACAGTCTAGACCAATGACCTGCAGCATCGTGCCCTTTGAAGAAGAGGCAAGTTCGGTCACGACGAAGAAAAATCAAGGCGTACCCCTTTTAACAATAGGGAGCAGCTCGTGGCTGCAAAGAGGTAAGCAGGGGTAAGCAAAAAAGGCATCTGCTTCCATGGTTACAGGCCAACTATGGGAACCTCGCTTTTGAAGAGGGACGGTTCTCAGGCTCCCTCGCAGCCTATGTCATGCATTATAAGCAAAGGCAGGTTGAGCTGAAATCCGCATAGTTATTTCAGAGTAAAATGATACGCGTGCACATGGCTGTTAGCAAAAAAAAAGAGTCACATGACTGTTTAGGAGCAGCCTTGCGCTGTTTCCGAATCGAGCCTTTCGCTTATTTTTTTCGGGGGCTGGGGGTCTTTTTTTTTTTTCCCCTTTCTTTTTTCTTTTTCCCCCCCTTTCGCAGCAGACGAAGTGAGTTGGGAGAATGTTTGTACAAAGGGAACGTGCGTTTGGTACGCGGGACGCTGGCCGCTCTCCTTCCCTGAACCGCGGGAAGGTCAAGGGTCAATGCTTTTCCGTGACAGGGCCACAAATCCCTTTGTTAGCATAGCTCCAGCAAATGCCACTTAAAATAAGATTTTGCTTTTCTTTCTAAGTGCATGTTATGATCAGTTTGACCAAGCATGAGAGTAATGAATTTCTCTCCTTCTGCAGTAACTTTTTTTTGTTTTTGTTGTTCTAATATTTTGCCAGTTATTTTTCTTTTTAATTTGCGCCACAACGCTCGTCTGGGGGGATCTTCACTCCTAGGCAAGACAATAAAAAAGTGCAAACAAAAGTCCGTGGGTAACAGTCTTCCCTTTTTTAGGGACAAAAATTATCTGCAGGCTATAGGTGGCGGAAATGTGATGAGAGGATTTGAGCCAGTGGTGTAACCATTAACCTCTGAGGATCGTTATGTTTGTACTTTGTTGCTTTTTGTTTTGTTTTTCTTAAACTGAAGTGTATTGTATTTCCTGTTGAAAAACTAAAATGCATAGTGGGTTTGATCTCACATGTGCGCGTACCTGTTTTATTAATTGTACTTATTCAACCTGTTCTGTGGAAGTTTAACCGTTTGTGGTAGTTTGGGAATTCTGATGAATTATTTTGTTTGTTAGAATTTTACAGTGAAAATGTTGTTTTAGGGCTGTTTTAGGCTTCTGTTATGTACCTTATGCTGTTCAGTTTTATTGCCAGTTACAGCATTTGTATACTTAGTGCAAGATTAATTTTATTCCACATATTCCTATTAAAGTTGAAGGGAGCCAAAAATCTGGAGAACTGTTGAACGCAGTTTGAAGTTTCCGTAATATTAATAGTTACTTCTCTCATTTCCGTAATTATTTTTGCTGTTGTTTAATAACCAAAGTGTTCTRTGGTACTTGGTAGAATTCATATTGCTATGCTGTAAACGTAATTAATATTTATGGATGTATGAAGCGGTATAGTTTCTCAGGGTGTATTCTGAAGTTCTGACAAGCTGTAGAACGGCTTGATTTAACTTTAGACTGGGGACTGCTTATTTGAAATAAACTTGTGGATGTGAAGCAAATGTAAGTTATCTCTAAATGGTGCTAGACTTTTGGGGAAAAGTCTTTGGGCTAACTGAACCAAAGCTAACCAAGAAAATAACAAAAATGCATAGGACAATATTTATATGCAATCTAAACAATTAAACGTTAATAGCAAAAGTAGAAAGGACACTATCTTAAAATAATCATCATCTGGATTCATTGGGTAATTTATATCTTGTATATTAATTCCATTTTCAGATTGTCTGACATAATTGCAAATTGTAACTTTTCTCCAGAAGGTCCGTTAACTACTCCTATTAGTTTAAGAGAAAAATCTATTTGCCCATCTTTTGTGAAGGCTTTTACATGCAATATGACATTTTGGTATTTCTGCTAAACTATGGATGCATGGTAATGATGACAAACATGTTCATATAATGTCTGCATTGTAGAAATGCATGCAATGTGCAGAAGTGTCATGCCTTAAGTTTTATTTAGACTGCCTGAGATTCTCTTATTTTTATGTCTGTTATCTTCAACAATAAATTAAAAGATTAAGTACTCAATCTTACATGTGTGGCATAAACAGTGCAGAATACCGTTCTGTTGTATTTRGTATTGGGATACGGTTTGAAATTCAACAATGCAATTGCAGCAATAAGTGATTCTCATGCAAATATGCAAATAACCTAACAAGTTTCAATTAAAAAAGAAAAAGAAAAAAAGAAAAAGAGAGATTTGCTCCTGGAAAGAAGATTTTAAAAAAAGAAATAAAAGGTCTCCCTCCCTCTTGTTAGTTTTAATGTAATTGATGGGGGGGGAAGTCATCTCTAGATTCACAGCATTCTGCACAGTGTACCAAGGGGGAGGATCTGATCTTAATTATGTTTATGATCATTTCTTGGAATAATTAATCTTTTCCTACAAAGAGCTGAAGATAGAGCACTGCAATGAAAGACATGCAAGTCTTGATGTTGAATAGAAAAGGTGCATCTCTATTAGCAATGAAAACATGATTGTGAAACCTCTAAATTTATTTCTGTTGTTGTGAGGTGGGTTTTGCAGTAAGTTGTGTTGTTCAAAAGTTTACACACCTGTGATCCTCTTTGTGTTGTTGACACTGAAGTGCTAAAAAATCATTGAGTTATCTTGGGCTATTGCTTGAGTGACATGCCAACTTTGCACCTAATGAACTTCAGTGAAGATTTMATTCAAAATAAAGTTCAGGCTGCCAGTTGGAGGTATTTTACTGTGTTAAAGCTAGTGATGACTATTACACTGATACTTCCCTTTACTTTTGCCCTTTGAGCCCTTCACTTAGATGAGGGGTCATTTAAACTTATTATTTCCTTTCTTGAATACCAAGGCTCTAAAGGCCTCAACAAGTAACAGTGTCTTCTAAACTCTGCTCTGAAATGGAAGCCAATTTAGATTCTCTAAACAAGGGGAGTACATCACTTGCTCTGAGAATGGAGAAAAAAGAGGGCTTTTTTTTTGTGTACTGGAGATGCCTCCCTGATGTTGTGAATTCTGAGATTTGCATAGTAAAGATTATTCGATGCAATTTCTTCTATATTCAGTGTAATTCACACCAACCTCCCTTGTTGTCTGCAGAACTAACTCCTTTGTTCCCACACGAGAGGTGGGCAAAGATTTAACATGGTGTGCTGTAGCTAAGGTTCATTGTGTCATCAGTTTATTTTAGAGGAATTTTAGACTGACAGTCTCAGTGAAATTAAGAAAGGTACCAATCCTACCAGAAAGTGGTTCATCTTCCCTTTCTCCCCTTCATATTTCCTCACCCCCACCTGCACTCCCTGCAGAAGGACAAAGGATTATAGAGATCTGTTAAGATATGTGAACCAATATGGGACATCTGGCCTATGAAAATGTGGCCAGTTGAGGAAAAGGTTGTATAACCTAGTTCCTCATTTCACCAGAGCTCTCTTAGTTTGAGTCACTTATGTAAGCGTCTTCCAAAAAAAGTATTAGTTGTATCATAGCATACTGAACCAAAACAAAGAAAAAGCCCTAAAGAGACTATGCTCTTCTTGTTTGGTGAAGATGAGAGTTCCACAGTTTAGTATCACCTTTAAGCGATTTGTACGCTGGCACTTTATTATGAGGTCCAACAATGCTGTAAGTCATCATTTCAAGGACATGAGTTTATCACGTTGYATGCTCTAAGAATCTACTGGATAAAGAAAGGGTAGCAAAATCCAAAAGTTCGAGTTTTAACCTGTCTGCTGATATAAGAGRAGTTATAGTGACCTGAAATTCAGACAAAAAGCTTGCTTTTTTTCATTCAGAGTTCCTAAATTTGTGGAGCTACCTTTAATCCTTGTCAAAAAAACTTTTTGTTTGCTTCTCCAGGATCATCCTTTTCTACATTTCCTTAACAATAGAGAATATTCAAGCTCAATTGTGGAGTTTTTGAGAGCAAGGACTTAGAGAACCCCATTTAAGAGAGACTCATCAAAGACTAAGCTACATTGATTGCCTTTTAGTAGTATGTTACAGTTTTCTAGCCTTTTCTCCTCAAAACCAAGGTACCTAATAGCTGAGTTAAACTAGTAACAGTTATGATCATCTGCTTTATATACTGTGTTTTTGCTTTATTCTAAACTTTGGAGTTTTAACTGCATGAACTTAAGATCAACATAAAAAATAAATGAAATTCCTCTTCCTCTTGAATATTCTGCCTGGTCTATAATCACCACCAATGCAGACAGAAAGCCTCAGGAAGTCTACTGAAGTCCTTCTTCTGGTCTTTTAAATGCTTTGATATGAATGACAGGTTGAAGATTCAAGAACTCTTGAGGCAGATGACCAGAAAGACGTATTTTCTTACTCACCTGCATAGTTTTGTCCTTGTAATGAAAGTCAGTCTGATACTAGGACTCTCTGAAGTATGTGCTCATATCATACTGTCGTTTTCTGAGTCTCCGACGTTGATTAGCAGAAGTCTTTCTAATGCTTATGTACTGTCTGCATAAAAGGAAGTTTTAGCATACCTAAAATAATGTTAAGCTAAAATAATGCAATGTTTGTTGTAGCTGTTTAACAGATAGATGCAAAACAACAGCAAGCAGGGCTTCGTTCTTGTATAGAGCCTGAATAAATGAAGGCCACAGTCTTTCTGCTATCATCCCATGGCAAAACTGATTCCTGCTTAGAGCTGGATTTTGAATGTTTCATGGGATCATGTGAAACAACAGAAGATGCATCACTCTAATGCRGAGAAAAAGGTTTTTCTAAAAATGGTTCTGATTTGCTTTTGCCTTTCTGATGTTTTCCAAAGAGCATCTCAGTGATCCCTCTCTTGCAAAATGTGGCTTCTATTCACCACTTGCTGCTTCTTGTACACTACGTAATGATTTAATGAGAAACTAAATGGGAGTTAGGTGAGAGTGACTCTGAGCTACAGTTGGTTTGGTGCCTGTGGAGTG
>NW_028186712.1:4107621-4265121 GCF_003343005.1 Rhea americana
ACTTGTATGCTCAAGAATAAAGAACATGGCAAACTAGGGCAAGCATGCAGAGTTTGCATTTAGCAGCGTGTGAAAGAATACGTAGCAGAATGCAAAACTGAAACAGTCATTTGAAAAAAGAGAAGCTTTGAAAAGGTCAGCATATCCTTAACAAATGCCACCATCAAGGACATGTTTATGAGAGCTCTGGCTTAAGGAAATAGAATTTTTCCAGAGAATGGAAAGTTAGATRGTTTTTGGTTTATGAGGGAAATGATGACTGGTGGTTTGACATTAAAGAAAAATAAATCTGAAATTAGATTGTGAAAGAAGTCTTTCGTATTTCTGTGAACTAACATACCTTTGATCCTACTGTGACTGGTATTTCGGGTTTGAATGAGTGCTATATGACAACTTTAACAGTATTCTTTCACTCAATAGTTCTGACTATTAGATGATCCCATTTTTAGGCTGCAGCGTTGAAGACTCCTCATTTTAAACAAAGATCTTTTACTCCAGTTTATTGTGATTCATGAAATAGAATGAATACCTGTCTTTACTGAAATCTGAGTTTTGTCAAGGGGATACTGAAATGTACCCTTCTTTTATCCATAGAACAAGATAACTCAAGAACATAAGAAATGCTTTTGTGGGCCAGACTGATAATCCATCTATTCTGGTGGTTTTGCTCTAACAGTGGCAAAAGGACATGCAATTTAGGGAGGAGTGCACATGGGTGCTTGTCTGCTTTCTGTGGTCCAGCTCCCTGGTACTCCCTTGGCATCCTCAGTTTTTTGGTTAGGGATTTCAGAGGTGACATCRCTATCTGTTCCTTTCAGGTAGTTCTTTTTGTCTCTGAATTCATTCTTGAGCCTGAATTACCTGGCAGTTAATCCTTTTAGTAGTGTGGTGCCAGAAAAAACKTTTTTTGGTGTTTGCATTTCTGAGACCATCTTAAGTGTTGGTGTCCAAGCACCAAGTGGGATGAAAACATAGGATGGCTCCTGCTATGCTTAACAATTCAGTTTTAGCTGTGCATGATTGTGTCTTTAAAGATCTTCCAGATAGTCCATAAAATAGTTCATATTTAGCTTGGGTTGAGAGTTTGGATGAAAACTTTCCYCAGATATCCCCTTGTTATCCTCAAGCAGCCAGAGTTTTGTTCAAATACTGGTGTCACACGAAATATTGTTTAAATGCTTGCATGCAGACAGGATTAGTGAAATGTGAAGAACACTGTCATGAGTAAATACTGGCCAAAACCAGAACTTCTGAGATACTTAGTCCAGCTTGTTAGATACTACAAAGCCTGTGGGATAAACCTGTTTATGCATACTATTACTTCCCTCACAAAGCAAATCAACACTGATATGGTAGTTAGATTTTTTCATACATATATATATATATAAATATATGTATATAAAATATAATATTTTGAGAGATTTCTTGTAGATTCCTAAGATTCAGCAGGAGCCAATTATGGTGTGAGATCATGTGGTATTGTAACAGCATTGATTTTGTCTAGGGGCATGTGGGAGAATATTTGTTTCTTTCTAATTTCAATTTTTTCTTCATAAAGCAAAGTTTTGTAGTTGTTCCATAGGAGATGATGCTAATAGGAATGTGTATTTGTACTAGTTAAGGAGATTTTATATAGATGGATCATTAAAAAGCAAGATCCAATTTCTCATCACAGTTTTTTCCTACCTCTCCATTTCTACACCCTTGTATTTATGAGGTGGGAATTTGATCAAAACTTGGTACCTTATTTTCACTTCTGAATGTTACCGTAGCCAGATTTCATAAGATGCCATTGCTCTTTCTCATATTCTAGTCTAGAGTATCAACTGTCAAAATGTAATCTTGTCAAATCATTACAAAAGCACTTGASTTTTGAGGGAAGATTGTGCTACATCTAGTTACTGGGGTTTTTAAAGATATGCCAGAAGAGTCATTTTCAGTATTCARTTCAAAAGGACTGTTAATTCAGAAAAGATACGGGAAAACTTCACAACTTTGAGGCTAGGAGAAATAGAGACAGGATAGAAGCCTGAAGTACAAAACAAAATTATTTTGATGGGTCTGATTGCTTCTGCTATTAGCTAATATCTTAGGATTTTAAAATGGAAGTGAAGTAGCTGATAATATTGATAAACCACAAAATAATCTGTTCAAGTGATCCAGTATAGCTGTCTCCATTCTAATCAGCCTACAGTGACTAGCTCCAAGGTACTGCTTAAAACTAGGGAAAATGAATTTCATCTGGAATGATTGAGACACCAATGTCCATTAAAACAAGAGAAAAGACATGGATTCTTACACTGGGTGGAAGGGGGCATTTTAAGCACTGGGGAATGAGAACAGTTATTTAAGCTGAAGAACAGTGCTGGGACCAGAGCAACAGGGGAAAATGAGACTAAAAGTTAGAAAAAGGTTTCTAGCCATCGAGGCAGTAGTATTCTGGAAAAGCCTTAGAAGAAGGTGGTTTGTTTTTGATTTTTCTGCATCYCCTCCCACACACTTCTAATTGTTTTCAAGGTAGAAAATGATACCTTTATGAAAGGGTATGTGGAACACAGTTGCCTCTGATGGCAGGAGACTGAAGTGGGTATTCCACCACTTTGATCCTGGGAGGGTATGTGTATGCGTGGCTGCACTTACTGAAGTGACAGTAATTATGCTGTAGATATGCCTATACTATCAATGTGAATATGTTGTTGTGGTGCTTCTTTAAGCTTGTAATTAATACTAATTGAACTTCCAGAAACTAAAACGTTCCTTGTTTAAAGACATGCAGTGCTTTGCTGGATGTAGCAGTTTACTAGCTTACCTCATTTGCTGGAAAACTTCRTAGCAAGGAAAGGAAGGCACTGTATGAGACCTGTAACAACAGATCAGAGGATTGCTTACTGCATAAGCTAACAGACTATTGCTTCTGTCATATGTATTTTCCTCCAGTATTATAATCTATAAACATATTTTTAATAGATAAATAATACTTTTCAGAATAATTTCTACTTCTAAACATGACTTTGTTTGCTGTAAGTAATCTGTTCAGATGTTAGTATCAATGAGAACAAACAGATTGGTTTTGTGCRTGCAAGGAATTAACAAATTTAAACTGATCTGCAAAGAGGAAAAAAAGAATTTTTAGATGTTAAAATCCAGTCTAAGAAAATGAAGTTGGTTGCCAGTTTAGGTTAATGTAGTTTAACAATTTTATAAATAAAGTTTAGTTATATATTTGCTTTCCAAAACTATTCTTAACATTTCTACATTCCTATGTTCTAGTATATTTACTCCAGTGTTTCTATGCTCCCTCTACTTGGCACTGCAATACTGTGTCCAGTTCTAGCTCCCYGGGATGACAAAAAGGGAAGGGCCACTCAGATGGTTAATGGATGGTAGCATGCAAAATCCAAGGAGATGGCTAAGGGATCGGAACGTGGTAAGCCTGGAGAGGCAGGGGAACCCAACTGTAGGGTCCTGTATCCACTGCCCATATTGGGATTGTGGAAAGGATGGAGCTGGACTCTTTCTGGAGGTGTTTGATAATAGGAGAAAGGCAATAATCACAAGTTGCAGCATAGCAAATTCCAACTGGATAATAGAGTATTCTTTTTCATCATGGGAATGGTCAAGCATCTGTGACGGGGTCACCGAGAGAGTTTGTGGGTTCTCCTTCCTTGGGGATATTCGGAATGGAGCTGGACAAGGCTCTGAGCAACCTGATCTAGCTTTGAAGTCCTCACTGGGGCAGGATTAGGTGATTTGCAGAGGTCTTTTCCAACTCAAAATTTTCCATGATTCGTTGTTCTTCTTCTAGGTGAATCAGCTTGTGCAAACTCCTGTAATTATCACTAAGTGAAGATATGGTAAATAAGCTGTCCATCTACCAAAATTAATATCTAYTATGGGTCCTGGTGTGTCTTCATGCCACAAAAAAWAWAAAATCATTTGACTTTATTTGCATACATTGCTCAGCACGTGGTTGAATGTGCAGCAGGCAGATGATTGCCCCAAGTTTGGTAACATAATAAGGCACTGTAYGGCTTGCAAGAAAGAAGATGGTGGGGAGTAAAGTATTTTACTTTATTTGTGGCCTGCTCCCTGTTTTTCTTTGTTGCGGCCTTTAGTTTAAACAGGGCCTGAGAGCAGGCTACGTGCTAGTGAATTGTTCGGATGGACTGAATCTGGTGAATGAGAGGTCAGGCACTCTGGGTTGTGATACTGGATTTTTTTTGTTGTTGTTTAATCTACTGATATAGGGTAATGCCCTTCAAGTTGTTAACTTGTTAATRCTGATCACAATTTGAAACAAAATGTTTTTGCTTTTTCCAGAAGGATTTTTTATAGCTGTGTGATATAGCTTTAAGCATTTCTCTGAAATGTGGTTAATTGCAAAACAGCTGAGTGAAATTCAGAAACTCAGCTAGGTTACTGCATYAGTCCTTTATCACTGTTTTGATACACTGTATTTCTTTCAGGTGTACAACTGCCTTTCAGCTTGCAGAGAGATCRTTTTTATCATTTCATGAATTACAGGTAAGTCTTGAGACCTTTATTGGAAATTCCAGTTAGCAAGTAACCGTGATCAGATACTTAGATACTGTTTTATGAGCAGTGCTACAGCTCACGAGTGCATGCCGCGCTCTTGCAGGCCAGCGTTGCGAGCAACCTCAGTGAGATCGGAAATGGCTCTCGTTGTGGGTGCAGCCCCAGCGCTCGCTCCCGCGGTGGGGGCTGCCGGGGCTGGGGGCCCCCCGTGGCGGCAGGGCAGGGCAGAGCCTCACCGCCCCAGCCCTGTCTCGCCGCCCCCCAGGAGAGAGTGGAGCAGGGCTGGTCCGGGGGCACGCTGTGGGCTGGGCGTTAAGGAGCTGGGGCAGCCCCMCGGTCACGTCGCTGGAGCCGGGGCCTCCCGACACTCGCTGCAGTGGGGAGTGTAGCTCAGCACTGGTGACACCAGAACTAGGTATAAAATCTGGGGACTAGGACATTTAATGGGAAGTTTGCCACCTTCTTCTTCACGATGGACATCTCGCCTTGAATTTCTAAGGCCTTCTAAATGGCAACAGTCTGGTTTATTTGAAGCCTTGGATTGTCCTGACGTCGTTCAAATTCTTTTTCCTTTCAGAAGTGACTAATTGCTTCACACCTTTCATGGCTAGTCATAGCATTTAAAACCAGAACATACCATTGGACTACGTTTAATCTGTTATAAATCACAAGTTTTTACATTTTGTATAGTTACTTTCCTGTCCTTGACCTAAGCAGGAAAGCATGTACTTTTTATTTAATCCACCATTTTTCTTCATGGTAAGGGTTTTTAATTGCTGAAACACACTTTAAAAAATATGCCTTTTACCTAATTTAAACTTGTCTGACTGTCTGGCTTCAGCTTCTAGCTTTTTTTTTTTTTTTTTTTTTTTTTTTTTCCCTGCTGGCACCTGCAGATGGTACCTTTTTTCCTATAATCATCACTGCATAGTCTTTCAAGTCAGCTAAAATAGATTTGAAATTTTTTAAGTCTACCACTCTAACATATTTTCCAAAGTCTTCATTTTTTGTTGCTCTTCTTGCAGTTCTGATTTTCCCAGTATCCTTTTAAAAAATATTCAAGAACTTCTAAATATTGCTCTGATATCATTATTAAGAGAGATTGCTGCTGGATCAAAAATCAGTTGTCTAACTTCTTTTTTACTGGTCGTTGGTATATTGCAGCGTTGTGCTAACCTTTCTATGCTTTTTATGTTGAACAGTAGATCCCTGTGCTTCTTCATCTAGTTCAATAATGACTCATTCAGCTTAGATCATTCAGATCTAAGAATGATTTCTGAGTGTGTGAGTATTCACACAGATTTGTATTCTCCACTTAACCATTCCTCTGGACCTTTACCTTTCCTCGTCCTTTGTATATTAGGAATAACTTAGCTTTATGTTGGGTTCTGCAGTTACCATATTTCCAGCTGACATGAATACGTGGTCACAAAAGAATAACAAGCCATAAAGAAAAATTTATGAAAGTATCTTTCAAATTATACTGTATCTAGAGATTATCTTTAATTCAAATGATAATAATTTTGGATGAAGGGCATTTGGTACTCATCCATGTAAAGTGGACCAACATTTTTGGTTTAATGAAAATGCTTGGTTATGAAAAGTGAAATATTTGAGAATATTAGCCATAAGCCAGTACAACGTGAAGGATACATATGAGTGGTAGAAAGTAATCATATCACTGTATTCTTAAAGAGGCAGTAATTCAACAGTAGATCTCAAATGAAGTTGTTAATAGAGCCCCAGCTTTTCTATGAAATAAACTTTCGGTTTTATTTTGATGGCCCTCTTAAAGCCAGGTTTGATGGGTTTGATCACCTTGTCTTCCTTTTGCTTTCCTCCTTTTTTCCCTCCTACTTACAAGTCTTCTTTTTACTGTGAATCTTTTGTTAGATCTTGTTGCCTTTCCTTTCAAATCTATTTGGACAATTCATTTTCGGTTTGTCTAATACCAGGTCTTTCTCTACCCCCTTTTTCTCTCATGCTTCTGTTTGTCCATAAATAATMGTTAATTGTTTTACTTTATTTTTGAGACCTTTTTCCATCTTTTTTGTTTTGTGTATGTGAAGAAAATTTTGCTCTACTTTTTCTTTCTATCTGGAAACTTAAGTAGTGAAAGACAAAAGGATCTGAATCTGTGCTTGTAGGATAGTGGAAGCCAGCTGTCCAAACAGACTATGTATTTTGTAATAAATTTATTGGAAGATGAGTGTGTTTTATTAATAAGAATGGGCATTTTTGATATTTTCTTTGCAATCAACGTGGAGCTGAATATAAACCCACTTAATCATTCTGAATACTAATATTAGCAGAGTAGGAATAAAGTCCTCTTTTTATGATATGTGACATTTTCTTGTAGAGGGCTCTTTCAGAACTAAGGAGAACTTAGAAACAAATAGAAATAAAGGGTGAAAAAACATATTTTGGCTGGAACCTATGGATGAGTCACTCCTAAAAATGGATATCCTACAGAGCAGTTTCCATCCRCCGGATTACATTATTTTCACAGTGCCTGGACTATGCTGACAAAACTCTCTTACCAGCGGAAGCAATTGCTAGCTCCCATGTTAAAAAGAATATAGTCTGTATGTAAAATAATATGTGCCATCTGTGATATTTTTGCTGTAGATGCCATCCAGATTTTGTATAGGTTGAGTAGAAATTTTCGTAAAATACACTCTCCCCCCCTTCCCTTTTCCTTTGGAATCCTTTAGTCATTTCAACTATTAATATATATTGAAAAAAATAAAGTTAATTATACTATTGAAAGCCAGCAAGTCATTTGAGATTAGGTATTCTTGT
This sequence comes from Rhea americana, assembly GCF_003343005.1. Taxonomy (NCBI): domain Eukaryota; kingdom Metazoa; phylum Chordata; class Aves; order Rheiformes; family Rheidae; genus Rhea; species Rhea americana. Next base: position 4,114,960 of record NW_028186712.1, read on the forward strand.
TGGAAAAAAGCAATAAAAGGCAAAAAATCAAATTTTCCCAAATTTGACAGAATTAAAGTGTACTGAAAAATTGGCAATATAGAATGATACATTTTTTAAAAAAAAAAATAGGATACATTGATCAAAGTTGAGCTTAGCTGTTAGTAGAAAAAATTATCCTGCAATTTGTCATTAAATAGCAGGGATCTGGAATAGCTCTACATGTTAAAAAAACAGCATTTCTCTCTTACAAAAACCCAAATATAAAGAATGCCATTGTTTGCTGAACATGTGGCAACCAGTCTGGTTTATATTAAGTTGAAGTTACTGCCATCTGGTGGGGAAAACAGTATTGTATTACTACAATTGAAAGGGACTGTATTAGGTTTACTTTCTCCAGGAAAGAAAAAGCAAATCTTAAGAAGCAAATGAGTATTGTATTAAATATATGTATTATCTTAGCATTGGGGCTGATTTTAAAAGAAGAATTTGAAAATGTCCAATGATGCAGCATGGCCTCCTAAATCAGAAATTTGTTAAAGGTATAAAACTGTGTGAAAGAAAATAAGGAAAACCATGAGAGGTAAAAGAGACATGCAAGATGTATTCTGTGATACTGCAAGTGCAGCCACACTTTGGGCCTAGATTAATATGTATAATAATRAAGAAAAATATTTCCCAAGAAGATTCCTTTGTATTTTACATGGCTGGAGAGTTTAAATTTCATAGTCTTTTGTTTTACACTTCATATGACAGAGATGACTACTAATTATTGCTGCAGAAACATCTGGCCTAGCTCTGCCTTAGTGCTCCATTCTTATTATTTTTTTGGGGGGGTGGGGGGCACAGTGAGTTTGCCTCCTTCTTGAATCTGGACATATACTTGTGTTAACTCTTGACTGATTCTTCAAGAAACAGCCCAATAGGAATATATTTGTGCAAGTGCATCAGARGAATCTGTGGGGCATCTTAGATGTACAAAATTAATAGGGTTGTTTTCTCMAGGAGCTAACACTCTTACGTTAGATGTAACAGTGCTGTCAATTATAGGCAAAGTAGTAGTAGTAGAAGAAGATTCAACTGTGGGAAACAGTGCATTTACTGTCAGATACCTATCTTTAATAATGATAGCTAAAATATAGCTCAGTAGCTATATGAAATAATAACTAGTATTCACAGTTTGTAATTATTTTATTGTTACAGTGTCTGAACACCCTAATCAAGATTAGGTCTGCTTTACATACATATATAAACAAGCTTTGTCCTTGTTATACATGGTCTTTTCTTCTGGTAGAGAACATTAGAAGTAGTCTTTTGCTTTTAATCTGCACAATAAACTGAAGTTTTCTCTATTGAGAGGCACATCTTGTAAGGTTCGTATTAAAAGTATATTTTGGAACTGGGTTCTTCTGATGCTGAGGGTTAAGGGGATCCAAGGGACTGACATGCCTGGTAGTACGCAGTGGCAGTTGAACTCTCAGCGCTGCTGTGTTGTCAGAAGCTGTAGGGCTACCTGCTTAGCCTTCCATGGCAGCCCAGCTTTGACCAACCTGCAGTTGCTGGTGTTGGCTGATGTAAGGCTAGAGCTGTGCAGGCATATGTGGCTTCACTGTTGCCTGGGCTTGACTGTCTTCAGGCCCTCCATGGCATATGATTAATTGGAAACACTATGCACGGGGTTTGGATGGACCTAAGGCCATGAACGCCTGTGAATCTTGGTAATTTCAGGTCGTTGAGGAGGCTTGCTTTAGGCCCTTCTGAACATTTTGCCCTATAGCTGAACTGGACAAGCAGAAAATAGTGTTACAGATACATTAGATTTCTCTTTAGAAGATTGACTAAATTCTATTATCCTCTACTTTCTAAGAAGAAGAATATTACTCTGATGACAGAGATGGCCTCTTTCCATAGGCCTATTTTTTTTATCAGAGACATTTTTCTTGTGTGTAAATTTTACTTTGGGCTTTCTGAGGCACTTACTTATCTACAGCAGTCTTTTTGTTTCTTTGGATACTAGTTGCCTTGTCAGGGTCATCCCTAACAGGCCTGTGCTGAATGATTATCCAATTGTATGTAATATTTCTGTAGTGGCTAGCTTGAACTGAAGGCACTCACTTGGTCAAAAAGATGTGGGACTGCTTCCTGTATTGAGGAATTTCCATTGCCATCCTGTACGGAACAGCTTATGTGATGCTTGGTTTATACATTTACAGAGTGCTTGATCAGATCTGGTCTGTGTGAAAACCACATTCTTTTTCCCCTCATAGCTATGAAAATTCTGTTTTCAAAACAGCAGGTGAGGGGACATACAATTTGGGGAAATCTATCATCCTTGAATCTAAGTAAGCATAAAACCTAAGAATACTGGTTTTCTGTATGCTTCTTAGAGGTTACTGAATGGGTTAAGTATGGTTGTGGAAAAAGATACTTCTCATCTCTCATCATTCTTGTTTATTTTCTTTAAAATTCTTTTTCACTTGGTTGGTTTTTGCTGCCTGTTGTATTTTTTTTGTTTGTGTTTTGTCTTTTTCCTTTCTCTGAACTCACTAGGAGTCGGAATCCTGCCCAGATAACATCTTTCAAAAGGAAAATCATTGACCTTGTAATCCTGTCATTCTGCTTTTAAGACTATATTGCACTGGCAGGTTTCTGATTTCTTCATAGGTTTTAGAGGAAGTAGTTTTTCATGACTTTGCGTTGTAATTGCTTAATTGTTTTTCAGGGAGGCAGGCACTTTTCTCACAGTAAGACTCTTACTGGAAAGTTTTAACAGTATGAGTTAGAGCACTGGGTGGTACATGACCACATATTAAGGAAGTGCTTCATACTCAAACCCACAGCTGCTGACCAGAGAATCATGCAGTGCAAGGGTCCTCTCTGACTCAGGCTAGTCTGCAGAAGACAGAAAAGTGAAATGGCTCTTAGAAGGAAGATAATCTGATTCCCTCTTCCAGCCYCCAATTTGCAACATAAAGCATACTTTGTGCTGTGTAACAGAAGAGACCAATTTGATATTAGCTCTTGATTACAAAACTGGCTTTTCACTACTGCTGATAGAGTCACCAACATTTAACCGTTCTTTGAAATCCTGGGAGTGTTGAGAAGAAAGATTTCTAGAATCTTGTTTTTTATTTGTGTAAAAATTCACGTTGTTATTTATAATCTCGTGGAATTAATAGACAGTCTGACAGCTAGCAGGTAATTTCCCTCTGTGCTGGAGATAACTAAAAAAGGGAAGCTTTTGTAATGAACGCTGATGTAATAATTCTAGAGAAGGTTAGAATGATGTTTCTTTTGATCCAAAAAGTAGCCATCTTGTAGTCAGTCTGTTAAGATGGGATACAGTTTAATGTTACTATGTCGTAAGAATTATACATTAGAATGGGGAATGCATTACAGTCTCTCTAATTTGAACTGTTTAAATGGAAATTGATTACAGACATCTGAGAAGACATACGACATAGTCAATGAGAAGTTGCAGAAATAATTGGGTCAAACTCTTTGTGTTATTCAGAGCATCACAGTGATCCCTGCTAGCTTTGAAAATGTAGGTGTTCCTCTCCAGGAACAATCTGTTAGATATGATGTTTGTATTACTTTATATTTGAATTTCTGGCCTTGGAAGTTTTGAAGACATGACTGGACAAGTTCCAGGTTCTTATTAGACCTGCTTTGAGCAGAAGGTTGGACTAGATGACCTCCCGAGRTCCCTTCCAACCTCCATTATTCTGTGATTCCATATTCTTTAGCCTTCTGAAGGTATGATTTTCACAGAGAACAGAGATTTAAGTTCAAGATCCTAGTTCTTATCTTGAAGGTGATGAGTGGCTGAAGTTACTAAAAATATTGCCTGAATTCTGTGGTAGAAGATCRCTATCATGAACTCAACTCACGCACAATAAAACTTTTTATCACTGTGATAAAGCTTGTCTGCTCAACCTTTCTAGGGAATGTTTGGGGTGGTGCAAATAACTGACTGTGGAACTTCAACTGTAAGGCCCACTTCTGTTTCTTAGCTTTGTCTGACCCAAACAGAGAAGTCTCTGTACCCATTAATAAAGTTAGCCCTACTAAAACATTATATTTTACACTCAATTTATCCCTTAGAAAAAGAGGAAATAAACCAAAAATGACAAATATTACTTCCACCTCTTAATAGACTACTAAGGGTGCTTAGTTAACATGATGATAAAGGCAGTAAAAAGACTATGCCTCCAACAGAAGAGTAAATACCTTTAAGAGTGCTTCATTTGATTTTTAAAGCAAAATAATTTAAATACTTTATAATTTTCAGACTACCAATGCTGTATATTAAAATCCTATGTGTTAGCAATCTGAGGATCACTAAAATGCAAACAGTACTTTCTGAAATTGTTGTGCCGTCGTCTCTGGGTTAGAGGGAACACCCTCTCTCTGGGGTGGAGAAATAATTTAATTTAGGAGACACTTGACAATTTTGGCTGCTCTAGAACAAATGTCCTCAGTAAAACAAACTTTTATGAACTTCACACTGTTCTTATTCCTATTTACTAAGGGAACCTCAAAACTCAAGTTACTTAGAAAAGTTGGTTATTTGGACTTAAGCAGAACTTAGAAAATGACATCTTGTTTGGTATAGGCGTGGTTTGACTACATTTTGAGAAGCATTAGTCTCATTAACATATTACTATGCTGGTATTTCTTTGCTGGTGTGCTTCACTTCCATTTTGAGAGGGATAGAGAACTGATTCACAAGACAGCTGCCCATCAAATCTTTAATATAGCTTTAATATGATGATAAATAAAGGTCAGTGACATTGTTAAAACTGAGTAGTACTGAATTTACATGTAGCATAATATAATTGGCTACAATACAAACATCTTTTGCAGTAAGGAGCCAGGGGTTGAGCTAGAGTTAACTCTGCATTATRTTGAAATTCAGTTTCTGGATTAATTGTGCCACAGAGGTAGAGCCAATTTGGATCCATGTTCATATGCTTCCAATCTGCATGAATGTGGTTACATGAATTATATATAAAACCAGCTTCAGTCCACAAACAGATCAGCTGCTTTCATGCTGCACAGACCTCTTAACTAGCAAACTGTGTGAACCCAGCAGGCTCCATGCACAGCAAACTTATGTGTTCCTGTATCTCTTTTCCGGGATGAGAAGCACAGGAAATTTATGCAAAGGTCACTAACTACATGGAGTTAGTTCAAGTCTAGCAGGTATTATCAGTTTGGACTCTGYGTCAGCCTCCCCAAATCCACAATGAATCTATTTGCACTAGCACTTCATCCTGCTGTTTCCGAAAGGTCTTAGGAAGTCAAATGTAGCAACCATAMAAGCACTGTAAGGCAGTAGTGGGCTGGTACTGATAAACTGATAGCAGAGTTGACTTCACTGTAATGCCCRTGTTTGGGGAGCCCTGTGTATGCTCCCCAAACAGCACAAGAGCACTCGCAACTTGAGCATAGCACTGAACCGAAGCTGACACAGTCTGTTTGAATTGCACGGTCCTTGGCCCTCCAGCACTGTCCACAGTGGCATTGTGCTGCGGTGGATGCAATCTTAGGGYTTTGCTGCATCATGACTAGTTCTGTGTGGAGCTACATGCATGTCTTGGCAATGTTCTTCCCATTTTCTCCTGTACTACCTCTCCAGAGTCATCCTTCCCTCCCCTTCCCTTCTCTCCCTCACCACCCTCCCAATCCTGCCATTTTCTGGGGAATCCAGGCTTCCATTAGCTTGGACAACAGAGAATGGATGCTGCTGTGGTGAAGAGATAACTGAAAGGTTACAGTAATGCAGTATAATTTTTAAAAAAATCCCTATTTCTTTATATCTACCCTTGTTAATCTAGATTGTCTTTAAAATAAGAAACTAAAAGCCTGGTAAAATTAATCTAGACTCTTCTTTATGCTTCATATCAATATGTCATTAATGTACTGCATTAAAATTGCAGCATAGAAGATACAGGAGTGCTTGGAACATCTTTTGTGCAGGTTATATTATGGTAGGGTCTGCACTCTCATGTTTTCAGGCTCTTAATTTCCTTTCAGTTTACTTAACTGCTTGATGGTGTTTAAGATAAGAATTGCCTTGTTGAACATTTTAGATGTCCAGTCTCCACTCCTTTATTATTTGTGTTGTTTTCTAAGGGATTTTGAAATCTTCTGCCACCCATGTTGGACCAAATGGAGTAGTTCCCTGGAATGGAATTTCAAGAAAATCAAAGGGGGTCAGTCACCTTGTTTGAAGTGTGTCCAATAGGCTGGATTCATACCTTCATGTGCATCTGCCTATGGGGTGAGGGGAGGCTAGAGGAGGCTCTGGATCCCTCAGCACCAGCTACTGCTTCACATCTGAGATCCCCACGGTGTGGCAGCATATCTCCCTTGTTTGCATCAGCCATGTAGTTGCCCCAAGGAGAGAAATTAATCTATGTTTAGAATGGCTAACTGGGGCCCTTGAGATCTGGGTCCTCTTCTTGTGCCTGTTGTGCCACTCAGGTCATGTATACACTGTACGTACATTCCTCTGCTCAGGCAGACCCTCCTTTTTTCGAGAGGATGTAGGGGAGGTATTTCACTGTGGCCTTCGCTGCAGCACCTGTGAATTCTCACAACTGCTCTAAAAGACAACAGGGTAGATGTTCTGAATGTACAAAAATGGCATGAGAAACAGGTACTCTGAAAAACAACAACAGTACATAAGTTTATTTTAGGTGCCCAAAATAAATCAACCTTGACAATTTTGTGGCTGTAAAACTGAGATAATGCTAATGGCACTTTTCCTCATAAGGATCTTGTCTGTGTATGTCTTTGTGTTCTTTTAGCTAAATTAATGAAGGTTTGTGGGATGTTTGGATACTACAGTATGTGCTACAGAACCAACCTTTTCAGAAATTAATAACTCCATGTTAAATTTTAGGTGCTCTGAAGAGGGCCTTCAATAAAGGATAAAAAATGAGTAATAAGACCAAAAAGATGGGGTGAAAGGGTGCTTAGACAATGAAAATGGCCATTCTAAGCACAGAGTAAGATTTACTCAGATTATGAATTATATATTATCATATAAAGATTGCTTTGCAATGTGAACACAAAATAGGATTTACTGTTCAGGATTTTTTTTTATTCTTAATGGGTTTTCGGAGTAAAATATATGTGCCTGTTAAATATATATTAATGCATGTACATACCAAATAACAAAAGCCCGTATTTTGATGTTACGTTGAGATTAGGAAGTTGAACATCAGAAGTTAGACTATAAATACGTACATGCACACAGCTGACAATTAACAATTAAATAATTAATATTTTTTAATTTTTAATATATTAAGATGTTTGTTTCAATGCACATTTTTTTTTCTTCTAATAGGTACTATAGAAGCAGTCATCTTTGGATACACTTTTTACAATGTTTTATATATAAGAATATTGTTTCTGTATCCTTTGGAATCTGTGGTTTTGATCACCTTCTTTAAGCAGGGTTCTTTTTGCATATCTTTTCACATAAATTATGATAGAATAGGATATGAAGTGGAAATATGATGGAAAACAAGTATATATTTAGAGCTTTTAATTCTTCTAGGAAATTTGTTCCTTATTCAAAGATTTTGTGGTTGGATTTTTTTTGATCTTTAAAATTTGGTGACTTAGTTTCACTTAGCACAGTGGTATCACAGTGGATGTCAGTGGAACAATATAATGAAAGGCATTATTAATTTAAAGTGGTGTTTTAAAAGTCAACATGATTACGCAAATACATGCTGTAACATCAGTAGCACTATTAAATCTCTACAAATAAATGCATCAGCACTTTTAATTACATGTTATGCTTCATCCGCTGGTACATACCAGAGATATCATTGCCTTATTCAAGAATGATCTCTGTAACTATTATAGACACGGCACTCCAACTTTGCAGAAACAAAACTGATACTGACACACAAAATAGGTCATGAGGAAAAATGAGCAATCATTAACAGAGCCGGACATTGGGAAAAAAATTGAGATACTTTATAACTAAAGTAATACAAGAATTGCTAATTGACTGTTTAACTGATGGTGCCAAAATACATAATTTACTATCTTTTGTTCATTCTTTTGGTTCACCAAAAGGTCTTAGCGTAGAAAGAACAAAATATTTTGATGATTTACCTGATTTTGATGAAGAGATGTTTTATGGAAAGCACCTGGATTGACAAATCTGAAGGTGTATTCAATTAAATGTAATCTGAATAAGAATTAAATGGAGATGGAGGAGGAGATATAGCTGATCATGGGTTAGTGTGATACATGGCCTCAGCACTCACTCAGGTCAGCTGTTCTCACATGTTTTGTAGTTACAGTAAATAAATGTTTTAAGAGCTATTTCAAAGAAAAGCCTGCCATTTTCGTGAGAAAGGCTACAATGGGAGAGTTTGAGAAAGCGAGAGCAGACCAAAACATCATGTAGAGCTACCTTTGCAGATTTTCTTCCTAAGTGTGATGGGAGGCATGGAATGTAACACGGTAGTGCTTGTTCCAAAGTGTACTAAGGATATGCTGGAGACTGTCACCACTCTGTAGATCGACATCGACAAGACCTTGTCCTAGAGGAAGGCTAGGGCCAGGGAGCTATAAGGAAGGACAGAATGGACAAACTGCTGGGCTAGAAATGTTATCTTCACAGCAAATAATTTGGATCAATTTGAGCATATCAGATAAGGTTTGTCAAAGCCATAGAAGAATTTCTTGACAGCATCAAGAATGGATATGATATGACATACATTTGGTTGAGGAAGTTGGTGGGAATGGCCATATATATTAGGATATAAAAAAGAAAGAGTATCTTACCTATGAAAACATAGGGGGAATGTCAGGGATCCTGTCAGTGTGGCCAGATGCTCAAGCTTTTAGAGAGACTGAAAAATATCATATGGAGGGGACTTCTGTGAGACAAAGTCTGAAAATTTTATTTTAGACATGCCCAGCTTGAGTTGATGGCCAGATGTTCATGGAGAGATAACAGAGAGGTAGTGTGAGAGTTTAAGCTGAAGAAAAGGAATGCTACTTCGAAAAGATTAAAAAGAATGTGGGATGGCATGAGTAAATGAGTTGTAAGCTGACTGTTTCCATGTATATTCTACAGAGATGAAGTGTTGTGTATGTTTGCTTTTTCACTGTTGTGAGTGACATCTATTTCATTTTGGATTGATCTGCTTGGAAGCCAGGTAGAGTCTGAGAGACAGCTAATAAAAATGGATTCATCAATACTTGTTTTATAAGCTAAGCAGTATTTACACTGACTAAAAAAATCCTCTCCTTAATGTTAGGAAAATTTGGCAAGATAATTTGAGTAAAACTATCTATCTCCTTGAAAAGTAGATGCTATTTCAAGAGAGGTTCTGAATATCTGCTAATGAGAAAAGACATGCGATAGTTTGACTTTTAAAGCTGATGGTACTTTTCCTTTTCGCTCTGTAATCATCTCTGTTCAGAGCTGTTGGGGAATGGTAGAGACAGTAAGACATAAGTCAGTACTGTGTGGCAATTTGAAGAAAGAACAGGGCAGGTAAGTAGCAATCCTCATTTCATGATTTCATGTAGATAGCCAGTGTTAGTCAGAATGGGAAAGCTGCCTAGTACTGACATTTATTCAGCCCTTCCAAATGAAGTACAAAAGATTGCTGTTTTTCCAGGAGATGTTAGTGTAAATGTTAGAGAAGAGGTGCTCGTCTATTTTCAGCAAAACTCCATTTCCAGATCTGAGCTCTGTTGGCTTCAGTTTTTGGAAGTGCATTCCAGATAACCACAAAAAGCACAAGAATTCAGTCTTTTATAAGAAATCAGTTCACATTCATTTAACTGCATATCGTTTCATTTAACTATATTTGAAGACTCTGAAGCTGAGGCTGATACATCAATACTGAACTTTGAATCTGTGTCATTTATATTAAACATATAGAAACAATTATAAAAACAGKTTTTTTTTTTAATGATGATGTCAAAATGTGTGGTTATGGCAAGAATAGGAAGGATACCTACTTCCTTGTGATTGCTTGGTATGCAATCCAGTCTCAGCATCTAACCAAGTATGAAATTCCACTGTACCAAAACAAATAGCAGTCTCATCTGCATCAATGTTTTTGCGTTCCTTACATTTAAATAGATTATCWATAGAATATTGTAGAAATAATTGGAGTCAATTCATATATGTATCCTCATGTGATTGTGTGTGCAGAAAGTAATTGAGGTAGCTGGGGCCATGAAAAGCTTTCATAGCGTCCATTTATTTTATGGAACTCTGATTAAAGCAGGAGGCTGTGCCGGCTAGGATGGTCTCTGAACTCAGTAATTATGGGGAGGTTGGCTCTCTAAGGGGAATAGTGTAAAGATCATGTTGAAGAGACAATGCAGACTTTGAGGAGTCAATGTAAGATGTCAGTCAGGTGTAAAACATCTTTTAACTTTGTTGTGTCACCGTGCTGTGACATGATTTCCTATTTGGTTGGGTCAGTTGCATCCTAGAGTGTAATCTTAGCACTGGTGACTGCAAGAGGAGTCAGTCAAATGTGGTCACTTGCAGTAGCAAGAAGAAAAAGATGCTCAGCTATTTTGTGTATTAGGATTAAAAACACAAATGCAGAGGTTGACTAAATGACAAATGTATTCCGGATAGCTGGATTTCATGCAGCTGAATTTTGTATTGTTTCCATCCATTCCCTATCAAGTGTCTTCTCAACTTTTGCATGTAGGCAAATGACAAATGTTGTCCAGAGTGTCTTGAAATATAGATCATATTTGAACTCTTTGTTGAGTACAAAATAGTCGTCTGAAGCTGAGTATATTAAAACTGTAAGGACAACTTTAAAAAGTGTAGTTAGAGTGCTGAAGAGGCAGAACTGATATAGAAAATAGGCCACTTCACTCAAGTCAAGCATGGTGAAGACTTGAAACAATGGTAATGACAGTCATAGGGAAACTGCTCTTTACAAATTAACAGCATCAGCAAATACAATGTCAACCTAGATAACCAGGGCTAGGAATTGAAAGGTAGAAAGTGTGTGAGATTGGAGACAAATGGAAAGATAAGTCTAGAAGAGGTTTTACTTTGTTTTGCTTAAAATCCTTGGTATATTATTGTTCAGTGTTTGTTCTCAGCTAGAGATCCCACAGAGCACTCCTGCTTGCCAAGACCCTTGTTGAGAAAAAGATAGACTTGAGGCATAAATTCATGACAGGAGGGAGACAAAAGAGACAGACCTTTGATACAAATGTTTTTTAAAACTTTTGAGAATGCTATGACAGTTTGCTATGTGCTCTGTCTTCCAGATTTTTGGTGCCGGCAGGGGAGGGCCAAGCCCGCCATTGGTTCCTATTCTGCACTGCAAGTAGTAGCYGTTTGTGGGATTTTCTTTTCTGTAGCGATGCTCCTGTAGGACAGGATTACGGGTCCCATTTTATAGACATGCAAAAAAGGCATAGAGAGGRGGAGAGAGACCAAGGGCAAGATCTTTGGGAGTACCAAATTTCCATCAAAAAAGAGTTTGGTACCTAGCTAAGTGGATCTGGCCCAGAGTTTGCTCATGGTTGATAAAGCAATCCAGGCTGGATGAGGAATCTAGTCTACATTTCCCAGTTCAAAGCTGTACCCTAATCATTGGAACCTCTTCTTGTGTTTGTTTGCTGTATTGGTTTTATCATCTTTCTATGTAACAMGTTTCACAGTGTTTTAACTGGTCTGCAATAACTGTAGTCATTTAATTTGGCAGTTGTTTTCTAGATGGATTTCACCAATGTGCGCTTTAGAATTTTTTGCCTAAAGGATTAATTTTGCATGCATACAGAAAATCTGAAGGAAGTTTCACAAAATTAGATACTGATATTTTTGTGTTCCTGACATTAATTATTTTCTACAAGAAAGTGTAATGCTATATACATGATGAAACAGGCAGAACTACCTGACTTTTCAATAGAAAGTTGTATAATGCAGACAACTTTTTATCGTTTTAGGGAATGGAAACAATTTTAGGTTTTCTGTGCCACACTTCTTACTCTCTGCAGAAAACACATTGTCTAACTGTTAGGTGAACACCTGAATCCACTTTAAATTCAGCTTGGGCCTCTTTACAATAATTATGCCGTAATATTTTAAGATTCCTAGGGCAATTTCTTCTGAAGAGTGATCATTATGGATAATGGTGATAATTATGACATTTGTTTCACTTGAAACACTCACTTGTACATAATGGTTATTAAAATGTCTTCTGTACTGTATATAAATTGTAAGGAAGGATCACATGTAAGATCTAATAGCTCTTTAGTTGCATAGGCTAAGATGAGGTGTTACTGCCTGGAAAGGAACTATATAATTCTAGTTCTCCTTGTTCATAGAGTTTATTTTCTAGACCAACCAGGCAGAATTGCTACAGTTGTTCTGCTGCTACATTACATACCAGTTAATCTGTGTTTAATGAGGGGAGAGGGAAGGATTGACGCAGTGTGATGAGACTTGCTGTGCAGCAGATACTATTAACTTACAAGGCCTTTATCTAATGCTTTTATCGTCATCCTCCTCCCCAAAGCCTGCATAATAATCTCTGGTATGCAGTGTTTGAACCAGATACCTGATCTGCAAACCTTCATTCCAAACACTTCAGTTCAGAGCAAGAACAGGTGCCATTAAATCAAATGTGCATTTTCAAGTAAAATGTACATTTCTGAAATTTTGTATAACATAGTCTGTGATAAATATATTTACTTCCTCATAGAGTATCTATAATAAAATACCATGTAATACTAYGTATGCTTGAGTACTGTACAATAAACTTTTACTTTCAGATGTATGCAATTGGTTTAGCTATCTAATGGAAGAAAATATATCTTCCTTGAGACATTGTTGCGTACATTTTGAAGAATATTCATTGAAAGCATAAAAGAGTACCTAGAATGTTTTTCTAACACARACAAATTTCTCGTTACATAACCTTTTCACCTTCAAAACTCAAGCAAGCTGTTTGACTCTATATTGGGTTTTGAACAGCTTCATATCAACTGAACGGTTGTTCAGTTTTGTATTACAGCAGGCCTTGTTGCTTAGTTTACTYTTACCTTGTCCTCCAGGTGAGATTCAAAAAATGGTTCTTCTTCAAAGGTGAATCTGACAGAAATTAATGTGGAAGTCAGATTGTCTATGGTCTGRTAGAACTAGTTAAAGTTATTTTTTGTTATAAGAGAAAACTAGATCAGATTTTGAGGTTATGAATAAGAAGACCCAAAGGAAAAGATGTTTCAGGCTTTTCTGAATCTCTGTAGAGATTTTGGAGTTTTTGTTTGTCAGTAGAATTTATCAAAATATTATTGAAAATTACATAAAAGTTTGACAATTATTTGTAATTAAATTGNTAAATGGTTTTTTGTACAATTTGAAAAAAACAGGTACTTTCATTTTAGAATTAGAGTTTAGGTAAAACATTTCCTATGTAGCCTTATGATGGAGTGAAGGAGGATATTTCTATGTAGTAGGAAAGTTTTCTTTTCTACATAAAATGTTTTATTACAATTTCTATCAAAAGCTTCTGTAAACAGTGTCTCATTTGCAGTTGTGTTGTGCACAATTTTAAGAAGTATTCTAAAGAGCCTGCTCAAGATTTCAAGTMAATCTTTACCTATTTATATATATTTTCCAGCACCCTGAAGTGTGATTTGCTTTCAGCTCTTTTGAACACTAAAGAAACAAGCATGCTAACTGTAAATCTTAGTTTCATTGTTTTAACTGTCTCTATTTTCTAATTAACATATTTAAGCTCCCTGTGATAATTTAACTTCTACTAGATCATTTCATGAAATAGTCAGTATCCTCATCAGCACTGTTTAGTATCTCTGATATGTTAAACAGTATTAGAGACCAAGTCTATATACTGACTTTAAAATAAATGCACCAAAAAATCCTCATCTGCCAAAAGAGGTTTTGTTCTCCCCCGGTTTTAAATTGACTAGGCTCTTCCCAATGGATGTGCCTCTAAACCTCTTCCAAATTAAACAGAGATGTAGACAGTATGCAAACAATAGCAATAAAAATGCATCTTATTTGTCCCTTTTTGGTTTTTTACTTGTGAGAATCCTTAAGTATGTCCTTCAGTCTCTCTTCTATAAGATGGAAATGTGCTGAGTTGCACAGCCTGCTTTCTCAAGTGACCTGCATTGAAGATTATATAGTCTTTAACTACCATCATTTAACATTAGAACAATGGTTCCTAGGCTTCCTTGCGGATGTGATCTTTTGAGGGAGCCTGATTAGAAGCATAGYTCATCAGTGTGTTCTCTCAATTCTGAGCAAAAATGTAAATTGCAATTCAGCCTGTGTTTAGAACTTCTGCTCTGAGGTGCTAAAAGCACAGAGTTGTATAGCTTTTCCCCATGCTCTAAAGCACTTCTTTGAAAGCAGTTCCTTTCCCATTCAGTGACCATGTTACCTGCCCTATAATGATGTCTTAAAATAAAAACAATTATCTGGTAATAAGGACAGGAGTGTAAATAAGACCAGTTCAAGCTATGTGCAACATATCTCCTTACAGTTTCTTTATACATAGAACTCATCCATGAAATTGTTCATTAACTTTAGAAAAGGAATATGAGTTTAGTCTAGTTGTAAGTTATCATTGTAGCTAACATCAAAGGAATTAAATTGGTTGTAGTATTTCCACTATATGTATACATGTGTGTATTTGTATGTAGGCATACCTACATAGCAATTGAAGCTTTGCAAGGCATGGATTRCTGTTTTTTTCCTCAAACATCATAGGATCAGATCCTGTAACATTGAACTTAAGAATAACAATGAGAAACAGAAGCTTTGCAAAATGCTTATTAGAACGTACCAGAACTTACAACTAACAGAACTCTACCATAACCTCAGTGATTTCCCAGGCTGGCATATACCTTGAGTTTTGCAGGACTGTTGTACAGTTGCTACTAGTTGCTACTAGTTGCTAGTTAAGAATAATACCACTCAAGATGCAAAATATTCTCAAAAATTGTTTWAAACCCTTCAAATATGTGGCACTAGCCACAGTATGCTGGAAGGAGAAGGTGAATGCATTATATTATCGCAACTTTTTAACAGAAAATGCTAGAGCTGACAAAACAGATTGGTGTTTTTTAATGAAAGTGAATACAGTTAATCTGTGTATACTTTCATTGACGAGGTTCTGCACTTAGGAGTACAGCACAGATGGTGTAAGCAATGAATACTTATGTCTGACTGTAATTGATCCTATCAACAATGACATACCTTTAACTGGGTTGTATCACTTTACGTCACATATGGTTAATTAAGTAAGAAGGGCCCAAATACACTAAGGAGATTTTTATGTTTATACTTAGGAAAACAGTCTAGACAGGTGTTAATGTAAATGAAGTTAGTACTTGTCAAAGGTGAAATTCTCCATATGTAGACTTGCTTCAGTCTCCAAATAAATACAGCATGGCTATGTCTACGTTAGCAAGTAGTGAGGAGCTAGGAGCAGATCTGAAGAGTGAAACAGCTGGTGCTGAGGACCCAGCATCCCCACTACATGGATATGGGGAAGGGGGGTTTCCTTCAGACTGGCTTTATTCTGGTCCCACTGACTGAATGCCCCAAAGCAGCTGGAGGGCACTAACAGGCACAGTTTTGGAAGGCATCACTTCGTTTCATTTCATTCTTTGTGTTTAGTACGTTGCCATGTATTCTGGAGATCTACTCTTTGTAATTCAGAAAACACRAGGGGCATCAGAGCTTTCCCTTCATTTCTAATATGCTTCAACCTCAGTTGCGAAAGATTGGATTCCTGAGATAACCTTGCCTGCTTTGTTCCTGGACTAGCCACCACAGTCATCTTTCACAGTATGAAGATGTCTGCTCTGTGATGGTGTAGAGAAGATGTAGTAGAGGTTGTGTTAAATTATTTTTAGTGTGTGCAGAGGTTTGGATTGGCCCTCAGCTGCAGAGTCTGGCTGTTGTAAAAAACACTATTTGGAAAATAGCATGCCCTGAATCCTGTCCTTTTATGAACTATACTTTCCATTGAGAAGCACAACTTCCTTTTGCTTTCTCCAGCATGGAAAGTGATACGGACCAAACAGAACATGGTATGATAGCCAGTTTTGGTCCTGGAGATCTCTGTAGGTATGACTTCTTGTATCAGGTACCATTCCTTTTGCTCTTCTCTTGAAACTTCCCCCAAGAAGTTTACCTTTGAGTCAGTGAATGTGTAGTTCTGCTTCTGTATCAAAACCCTGTGGTCACCAGCTACAGGGTTTGCTGTGTCCTGGCAGCAAATCTCAGCTGTTCTCTGTGATTCATCTGCAATAAATGCTCTTGGTGTGAAATGCTTGCTGAACTGTTCTTGCTGATAGTTCATCCAAATGCAGGTATTCCCATGAGGATATTTTGTTTTAATTTTAGGGGGGAGAGAAAAGGAGAAGGGCATTCTGCTGTAAGGAGTACTTACTGCAAAGGCACGAAGATTCATGAAAACCAGTGGAATACAGGAAAATTAGTCAGGCTTTTCATACCCATACATTAATACTCTAGAAAGAAATTTTTATGTCATTCAGCCCTTCTCTTTAACAACAAGGATTTTTTTTTCCCTCATATTGGAGGACAGGCTTTTATTCTCTGGTAGTTTCCTCTGCTTTCATTTCAGAGGAAAATCTTGTTTCTGTCTCTGTCCCTAGCCTAGCTGTGTGCTGTATGGAGATCTCCATTTCACCTCATGTGATTTTTATCAGCTTCTCCCACTTGAAAACATCACAGCTGCTTGAAAGCTTTAATTTGTCACTGCTGAAACACATACTTCGTGGGTGTCATGGCTAAACTTTCCTGTCCATCCCAGGTGGCTATGTGATTTCTGCTTTGATTAGCTTCATGAGTTTTAGAAGCAGAAATGTTGATGTCATTCCAAAGTTAGCATCATCTGAGTTGTGATAACCATTAACCCCCTGCTAGCGTCCAACTGGTCCAGTATCTCATCATATTCTACCAACTTTAATATGAAAAAGTTGTGCTAAAAATCATTTTACTGACCCCTTGAATGAAGCAGTCTGCTTATTTATAGAGTGAAAAAAATAACTATTTGCTTGATATGGAGCTAGTTAGAATTGTGTTAGGATGTTGAAAAATAGTATGATGCATATTGCTTTTCAACTTAAAGACTAGTTTGAACGTCACAGACAATCAATTGGTGTATGATTTAGAATTAAAAAGGGAAGTAAACTCAACAAATAGGCACATTTTGACTCCTATTTTTTATAGACAGTTGTAGGTTAGCCCTTTCATTTTCATTTGTGTTATTAGGTTTGTGCTTTTTCTCTATAAAAATATTTGACATTTTGTAAAAGTTTGGTGTAATGTTGCTTATGCAAAGTAAAAGAATATTGAGTATAGCAACCTAAAAAATGTAAGAGCATTAATTTCCAGGTTTAGCAGGATATTTTCAGATATTGTTCAAATATCTTTGCAGTGGCTTCTGAACAATTCTTAATTGGACTACTCACATACTTTAAGACATGTGCTAAAGTATCTTGCTGCATCAAAGTTTAAATTTATGAAGTGTTGGGAAGCCAGTTAATAACTCCTGAGCTCTAAGTAATTCAAAATAAAAAATATGTTCCATATTCTAGAAAAAGGCTTCTTTTGTATTGTGCTACTGCAGGGCCAGCCTTGCTGTCCTTTCTTCCATTGAGGTAGTGCATCTCCTGCATATATTACAAGATAACTTGAGCAGTGATATCAGCTAGYGCTCTGAGTTTAGTGTATCTTAATTTCTGAAGAGATAGGTCTATATGTATTCATAAGAGGAAGATTAAAAAGCATCTAGTATTATTTTTAGTCCCTAGGAGATACTTTCTTTTCCTCCTCAAGGATGACCGCTCTACTAACAAATTCTTGTAAGTTGTGATCTTTGGTAGTAGAAACGAGTTAAATATACTTGGAGTAAAAAAGATATATGAGACAAGTTTCATATTTATAGTGAAATATGGCCAACCTTCATGCAGTTGTTGTTGTTCAGGAGTGCCAAATTTATCTTCCACATGCATTGTATCAGATCACAGGACAAAGGCAGCAGTTTGCAAGTGGAAAGCTAAGTCTGGGGAGCTCATTAACAAGTAGAAGAAAAAAAAAACCCAAACATTGGTCTGCTAAACATGTATTAGAATGAATTTATTTAATGTAATTTAATACCTGTGTTTCTTCAGTCTCAAGTTAGGAAGAGGGAAAAAGTATTATAATTGGTAGCTGAATCTGGAAATCCGATCAATTTTTAACATAAAAAAATTGGATGAAGCAGTCTTGCTAACCTTAAATACTCTTCCATGTATCTATTAAAAATCTAGTTCATCTATAATTCACAAAACTATGAACTTTACTTTGTCATATTTTATCTTTTTCCCCTTCTGTTCCAATAACAATAGGAATATTTTCCCAGTATTGTGCATATGCATTGATAAGTAGATAAGCAAAATAGGAAAAGATTTTAATATATTCTTATGAAATTACAYGTGCAGTTCACTTTTGTACTTTTTTGTATAAAAATGTCCAGACTAATTATTAAAGAGTTCATACTCATCAAGAGGAGAGGGTTCTTTAAAGAACAGATAAAGAAAAAAAAAAACAAGTAATTAGAAACAAAAGTAAGAAGAAATACCTAAAGGACATGCAGTGTTTGTTATTGTTGCTCATCAATTCTGTCTAGAAAACAGAGAAAYTGATTGCATGTGCAAGTCTAAATTATTTGGTTAAGTATGAAATATTAACTGCTTAGCAGGACAAAAGAAAGGCAGCAGTGAAGCTTCAAAGCTAAAATAACGTTTGCAAGCATCTTACCTTTTTCCACTGACAAATTTTTTAAGGTCATTGTAATGTCAATTTGAATGAAAAAAGTGTGATTAATGATATCTGGTTAGTTTAAAATAAGATTTGCCCAGACCTTTACAGAACATTAAATTTGTCAGAAAAGAGATTTTCATAAAAGTTGACACCTTAACTCTCATASGCCTCATTCATAAGCTGCTTTACCATTGTAGCGTATCTTGAGTCTTTCTACTTGCTTGTGTTTCCCATCTTGTTGCTAGCTGTATCATGGCACCTTGCTTGCTCTTCCAGCACATGCTCCTCTCTGCAGAGCTCCGACTAACAAGAATCCTATTTTTGTACAGCAAGAACCTTCCATTTATTAACTCACCTGTTGCACAGCCTCTACCAAAATGCATAATCTGGTTGCAAAAGTTAAATCAGCATTTGCTGTAATGTTGGACAACTCTGAGCTACTAACAAAGGTAGTTCTAAAGTGGCTACCTTTCAGCTTTGTGACTCACCAGGAACAAATTTATAATTGCACAAGCAAAACAAATAGCCAAATAGATAAAACTTGTTTTTCTGTTTTTCAGTTTCATCACTAATACTTGAAATTACATAGTTTTATTGGTATTGATTCTAATTCTGTGATTACTGTCATCCATTTCGCCTACTTCAGCATGTCTTCTGCGATGGTCCTCCAGGTTCTTCAATACTAGACTTTCTGGGAAAATTTCCAATGTGTCTGCAGCCATGCTGAGAGCTGCATCTTCTGATTAGTAATAATCTCTCAGTCCCTGTTTACAGGGGTTTATAGACCTGGTTGAAAATCAATCATTCCTAGTAAAGAAGCTTATATATTTTCAAAAGAGTGAATTACTAAGTTTGGTCAATAGCAATGAAAGGGGAGTTCTGTAACAGTGAAGACTGAGTTGTATGTCCCTTAAAAAACAAAAAAGCAAAAATCCCTTCTACCAAATGCTTCCTGGGTTTGAGTTGGGTCTTGGTAATAATAATAATAAATTAATAGTAATAATAATAACAAAAATTACATAATTCATATAAAGATGTCTAAAACACTGAGGTTGCAGCGAAAGCTTTATTATTATTATTATTATTTGCTATACGAGGACAAGAAGTAATTTTTGCTATAATGCTATTATTTCAGTTCAGTATAGTTCTTAAAGTTCTGTGTTACTTGAAATAACTTTTTCCATATCATCATATTCCTTTGTTTTTGCATTTTTAAAATATAAAAATGAACACTAACAAAATGCAGTACTGAGTATAGGGAAGAACAGAGTAATGCTACATTTGGAAATGCAATTAGCAGTTGTTTCTTTTTATCTCGTTCCCTTCCTCCCTATTCACCCCCCAAGCCCAGTTATAGCAAACTGTTTATTGTTAGGTATAAAATAGAACAGTTACATTTATTTTTAAGCCGTAAACACCGAGTAGCTTACAACATCTATAAAAGTTTAGAAATTGATACTTAAATACATAGGGTTTATATAAGACTGAAAAGTATCTTTTTAGAATACTTTTGTAATAATGGTCCCAGAACTGTTTAGTATTACCTTCAAATTATTCAGTCCTGTTTGATAAAATCAGCAGAGAACTGCACAGCAGGAAAAGAAATGAATTTATATTTTTCCAGTTCTCAACTTGACTTACGATTTTTTTTTTCCTTTTGGAAATGTTTTGATTCTTTTCATGGCAAGTAATTCCGGCAGAGGAAGAGCAGGAAATACTTCCTAAAATATTTATCTAACTTTAAAACTCAAGTACAACAGTGCCATCCAGACTCTTGCATATGACTGCTGACAAATGTAATGAAAAATAGAAAATTAATTTTATATTTAAAACATTGCTTCTATCTGTGATGCTGCATTGGTCGTAATGGAAGTTCTACTCATAAATAAGGCAAGGACAGATTTTAGTCTTAAGGATTTACCCTGGTATTAAAAATCTTCAATAACAAAGTTGTCTTTTATCCACCTATATATGTGTTTGTTTTACATTGCTGGTAACAATTCTTTTGTGCGCAATCGAGGACAGAATATGGATGTTCACATAGCTGGCTGCTGTTTTTCTGCAATTGCATGTTTGCAATACATTATTGCCCAATGCTCTTAATTCAACGAGCGTCATCGCATGTTGGTGATGATCTGTTCAGCAAATCAGTGTAAAACTGTCCAAAGTTGGGTTTGGTCATATTTAGACTTTCTGGGATGTGAAAGCAGATCCAGACCAGTCATTAGCTTACAGCCCAATGATTTGGCTCTTTTAGTTGTTCAGCTGAAATAATTAGGMTGGGTGCTTGCAGAGCAAAGTGCAAAGATGAATTACGAGGGAGAGGGAGCAGCTTTTTGAAGGCAGCTTTTGAACTTGACCCATACCCTCCCATAAACTTCCTTCCCTCCTAAGTTTATTTGGCTCTGTTGGATGACCAAAGAATGTGGATCATCCCACTGGCAGGAAGTGTAAAACCACTCTCATATTTATACACTATAGAAATGTTAGCATGCTGGTAACACCAGTGTCACATATTTTTATTAAATCAGTGTCTATGAACTCTTTTTTTTTTTTTTTAAGTAAATCCTTCTGTTTTGTTTCTTCTCAAAGAAATTAACCATGAATTATCATTGGCAGAGTACATGTTAGAATGAATGACCATCAAACTCATAATAGATATTAAAAAATGTTTCATATATTGATTTTGAAGGAATAACCTTTATGGCAACATTTTTGAAGTTTAAAATTCATAATTGTTATGGGTTTACTTATTGATTTAGTTGCTGACCTTCAAAATACCATTACGAAAAGTTCTATTAAGAGGGTAATATTCTCCAGTAATCAATGCGTCATTTGTGTTGGCTTTTTATTGAGTTTTTTAAGTTTAAACTTCAGAGTCTAATCTTTTTATACCTGACGCTGCCATCAAGTGGCTGTTGAGTAAAATCTCTGCGTTGTCCAACTTTTATTTAAATGTTTGTCTTGATTTTAATTAAAACAGGTCAGTTTTGAAGGAGGAAATGTCTTATACTTGTTAACTGACAGAAAACCATTCAAGTTATTGATCTTTGGACCAGATTTACAGAAGTATCAGTGCACTCAAAGATGCTCTGAAAAATACTCTGAAAGACTGGGATTTCAGTGACATCAAATTTTAGTTGTACTGATTTTTAGATTGACTTCAACAGGATTTAGGAACCTGTTTAGTCACTCTGTGGATTATTCTAAGTGTTCACTCACATAGTCAGGCACCTATGTAGGTAAGTAAGTTCTCTTTTAAATACTTCATTTTTTATCCATTTTACTAGAAGCCTACAATACAGATGTGGACTATAGACTTGTGCCAGGATTTCCTTTAAGTGACCAAAATTAACAAGGATCCTAAATGTCAGCAAAATTTAACTCTAAGCATAATCAAGAAGCTGATGAAGAAATAAAACCGTATCTTTATAACTGCCCAGCAGTTATGCTTTTTTAAGGTGGGCAAAAACTGCTTATAAAACGACTTACGAATCTTGATCCATAAAATGACTTATGATAAAATGACTTATGAATTTTTGGGAAGAGAAAGCCAACACCCAAGTGCCAAATGACCATTTGCAGTTCCTCACAACCCAAATAATGGCATTCATCAGCAACTCTCAGTTCACTTCCAGCAGCATGAGGCTGTTAACCAATTTTAGGCAAATAATGATAAACATCCCCATTTTCCTGAAGATCATTTGCCTTCTTTCACCCTCTGGATAATAGAAAATCATGTGCACATTTGCATTTGTATTTACTATGTTTGAATTAAAGCTGCAAACAGCTCTGATTCACTAATAACTGATGAAAGTGTCTCATTATTGAGCTACAAAACCTTCAACAAATTAATGGAAATTGCAAATCACCTTGAAAATTGCAGGCTCTTTAGTCCTATAGTGACTACTGAGACAACAGCATAAATAGTCTTGTTGCTTAACTCTTTCTTTTGAAAAGATAGCTTTCTTATCACATTTTTTAAAAAGCATGACTATTACTAATTAAGGCATGGCTAAGCAACATCTTTAATTTTTTGCTGTGCTTTGTTTTCTGCACTAGTGTGAAAATTCCTCTGTGTGTGACTTTTGCTGCTTCCTCTCTTTTATATAATACTCAGAAACATAGACTTTCTATCACTGATGCTAGGCAAACATTTTGGCCATTTTTATCTCATATCTGGAGTTATGGCACAAGACTTAGCATGTGTTAGTTCTTTTCAGTAGTGAGGTAAAGAATTTTTACATATATATTCTTGCAATGTTTTCCTCCCAGATTACAGCTTAATTAGAATAAAGTATTTCATGAAAAGGACACTATGTTTTTGTTTGTTCACTGTTTCTTTGATGCTTAGCTGGTACAAAATGTCATAGCCTCTTTTTCATGGAAATTTACTCTAGAAGAGTATCAGATGCATTTTTCTAACAGGTAGAATGCTCTCTGCAAAGAGCAGAAAGTTTCTCTTATATTCCACAGTTCCACACTATAGATGCATTTAGCATCTCTGAGATAGACCTGATTAATTTAAAGGAACATACTTCAACTTAGCATAGATTCTAAATAAACACTTCCTATTTTTGTCCCTTTTGGCTAATGGTTGAATCATTAAGCTTGTGATGAGTAATTTATTACAGTTCTGTGCATCAGTAGCTTATTCTGAATTTTTATAAGACATAGTTGACGATCTTTTTGCATGTGAAACATCATATGGCATTTGTACTAGTGCAGCGTAACTAAGAAGGAACAGATTTTGCACTTGAAGACATATTTCTGCTTTATATTTGAAGTCATTTTATCCATAGGAATACCAAAAGTACTTGCACGATCACAAGCTCTCTGGGTATAATACACAAGAAAAGATTACAAAATTTAATGAAATTTGTCAGTCTCCAGCAACAAAATTACTGCTGTTAGTTGGCRGGTGCCTTTTACTAGAAAAGCTTTTCTATAATTTTCCAAACTGATTTCTTTCAAGGGCTCAGTAACATGTGGGATGTCCATCATTAGTTCTGTCTAACAGAACTGAAAGTAGGAAAGTATTTAAGTTTCTGCTTGCACATGGTTACAGGCTGGATGAGTAAGGAAAGACAGTCCTGTTCATTTTTCTCTTCTTCTTTTTATGTCTTCTAACTCATCACCTTTTATTTTTCTTATTTTCTCAGAATGTTAATGTAACCAGAATTCTTACTTGTCTGTGCTGTACCATTTTCATTCCACTCCACCACCCCAATTTATTCTTTTACCCATGAGCATCAATGTTTGACAGCAGTTTGCCACAGCCTTTCATATCAAATGATGTAAGATCAAGTATTATTCTATTTCCTTTCAGCTTGTTCATGTCCAAACTATGACAACTCAAACATTTTTTTTCCAAAAAAAGCGGTCACTCCTTTCCAAAAAAAAGCTACAAAAATGCAGTATTTTTCTGCCTGAAGGCCAAAAAGCAGTTTTGTTTCCTTCTGTTTCCATGTGTTCTCTTCTGGCTCTGCTTCTGCTTGCTCCTCAATCAGTCGAGCAATGACTACTTTTTATGCTTTTAAGGCAGCAATTAACTGATGAAGATGGGGCAGCTTGCTGTCCAAACCTCTTTGTCATAGACTTGTCGCAGTTTTGAATTAACATTTGTTAAATATGCTAAGGTTACGTAGAAACCACATCCACCTGGAGGTCCCTTCTTTTTCAGCGTTAAGTGGAGTGCAGGTAAAATCAAAGTGTTCAAAGTCTGCTGTCTATCGTCTTCTCTCTTTACTACCTTTTAAAGAGCACTGTGCTGGAGGAAGTTTCGGCATATGCTGAAGTCTGATGATCCCATTCCTCAGATATTGTGTGCTCTTTAAACTTTTTAATGTTTTTAGGGAATGTTGCCTGCCAAGATTCTATATTAAAAACGTACAGAGTAATGAGCAAAATTTATATGTTTGATTGTTCATGATACTCAATTACTTCTGAGACTGTAAACTAGTAAGTGTGTGTGTTCTCCATTAGTACTTGCAGAAAAATCTCAAATATTAATGGAAACATCAAGCAAATGATGTTGTAAGGTCTTCTCCATAAGCGAATTCCAGTTTTCTGGGTTTCATGTTGAAATGGTAGGAGCTTCATATAGCATAAATGTAAACCAAGTTATGACGATATGACAGTAACTGAAAATTACTGTACATAACTGCTACTTTTTCAGCTGGGACCCAGAGGGTGCCTCAGATTAAACTTGAAACTTCTCCAGTGACAATAAAGTGCTGTCTAAAATAACTAATAAAATGCAGCTGGGGCTGGAATAAAAGACGGTTTTAGACATAAGGAGCTATTTTATCAAAAGGACAGCAGATAGTCTGTATGCAGTGTGACAAATTAACATATTTGTGTGAATAACTGAAAAGTATTGAACATGACCTACTTAATTTACTCTGTACAGTACCTTTTATTTTGTGCACTTTCACTTCACTGCTATTGGCAGTCAGGAAAGCTTAGAACATCAAAATATAATGACAAAACCTGATTAAGTATGTTTGCTAGCAGAGCATTTTTTGTTCTAATAAGAAAAAAAAGATAAAATACGTTGGTTTCATCTGCCGTGTGTCTTTGTAAGAACCACTCTGCTGTATTACAAACCCCTAAGCAAAGCCATGTAACATTATGATTTGTAACCTAACATAATCAACAGACTGTAGCTGTTGGGATTTTCTCTTGCGCCATCATATATTTGCAGTAATAACAGTTAATAATTAAAGTTTATCCTCCATTGCTTCTTTGTTTAGCTGTTTGACTGGCAAAGAATATAGGATTTGAAAGGCCAGTCTGTTTGGTCTTGTTTTGGGTGTGAAGGAAGAAAACTCCAAAGGGCCAGTTTTGCAAGGAGAATACAGCACTAATACTGTTTACTTTGTTTGTTACGCATTATGTTTTGTCTACAGGCAGTTTATAGATGGGTTTATAATATGGAAATAAAGGGCTCTATTTCCAAACTTTCTCCTGTAATAGTTTGGAAACTCAGCTATTTTGGTGTAATGTGCACTAAGGTCTGAAGAATTTGTCCTGTAGTGCCAGGATTGGTTTTGGTTGTGTATAAGTGTTTAACGATAGAAATGGCTGCTAAGTAGGATTTTGTAATCACCAATGTATGCAAATCCCACCTGCCTCTTTTTTTCTCCTCCAGAACTTTGAACAGAACTCAAGGCACAGAATTTTAGTCTCCTGCTATTACTGGTAGGTTTTTCTGCCTCACAGTAACACTAAATACTATCATGATTCCTAACTGAGACAATTTTAACGATAAGTTGTTAAAAGGTTGGTAAACAGGCTCTCCCTCAGGCAAGAGTAATGCTTACATCTGTGCTATGTCAGCTGTACTTGAACAGGTGAGACTGAAAAAAATGAAAGTGGTAACTTCTGTCCATTTTAGTTGTGTAGGGTCCTTGTTCTCTAAGAGAGACTTTTGTCTGAAAAGTTTATATTAAAAGTGAAAATATGTAAAGAGTCAACACAGCATTGACTTAAAGGCATATACATTGGCAGAGTGATTGGTTATTTAAGCTTTGCAGTGAAGCAGGTAGCTTAAAACTCTAGACATTAGTGTTTAGGACTATCTTTGTGAAGCATGCACTGAAAAAATGAATTCAATGCCCTGTCTCTCCAATTTACATAAAAACAGCACTTAAAGCAGCTACAAATTTATGCTGGATTTTCAAAAGAGACTTGTTTATTTCTACTGTAAATGAACTTTACAGGCAATCAGAAATTGTCCTTCAGTTTAGATTAGCTTATGATGAAATGCTTTGATTCTTCCTCCATTGCTACAATGATGGATCTCTAAGAATTTAACAAGCATTAATAGTGTTAATATTGGTATATTAATTACTTATATAATAGGAATATTGTCAGCTCCATGTTTAGTGGAACTAAGAGGTAGTGGATAAAAGGTCTGACTGGGCACATCCTGTCACATGTCGTTTGACCTATCTCAGTTTATGTCAGCTGAGAGCTGGGGTAGAGAGGTTAAACTCCTGGTCACCCACGGAGCTAGAAGCAGGACCAGAAATAGACACTAGGAATCCTGATTTCTAGTCACCTTTAACCACTAGATCACATTCATTATTAGACTTGCTAGCATCTCAGAAGTATAGTATGGAATACTATAAATAGTATTTATTTTACATGCATCTCATTTTTGTAGTTAGTGCTAAGTATGAAACAAATGTTAATGTTTGCTTAATATTTGGAGGGTTACATTACCAACAATTTTCAATCATTCTTCACCACTTTCTTTTCCTAATTTTTTCTTTCCTCATCCTACCTCTTGATAGAAAAAATAATATAAAGCAAATGAATAGAAGGTGTTTACTCACTGAGAAAAGCTGGAACATCTGTGTCCTTTCTTGTAGTCAGAACTATGAGAGAGAGTATGGTGATGGGAGAAGGAGAGAGCTAAGTTTGTGTATGAACTCGAGGAAAGGATCTAATGTGCCAAGACTGCACTTGATTGACAAAATAGTAAGATGATGTTTGAGGCAAGAGCTGCCTTTTTGTTTGCAAACACAATAGAGTCCTCTTCTTTGAAGGAGTCTCAGCACTACTCAGTATAATAATATGATAATTGGTCCCACCAGATGGAATGAGGAAGATTGGATGGTGGTCTTTGGGGGCCCAGTCATATTATATCTAATCTAATTATGTTTGATACTGACTTTTTAATACATATGGTAGCTATTTCCTTGGCATATAAGTAATGAGCATATATGCAAACTTGATGTTTGCTTGGTCTCTGTTTTAAAAGCACACAAATTTATTCTTAGGAGAAACCCCAGCTATATCTGTCTCATGTCATGCCGTATTTTAATTCAAAACTAAAATTGATTTGTTCCAGAAGATGTCTTGAAGCATAAATATGTTGTGGCTTGTGGAAATGTGGGAGGTGTGATGGAAAGAGCAAATGTCTATAGATTGTACTTCACAAAAACACTGCAACTTGCTACAGAAAAGACATAGTAAGTTATTGCTGCCTTGGAGCAACAATCCACAGCAGGCATTCTCCCCTTTGCATGGGACAATATAAACATTTTAGTGGATTTATGAGCATAAAGGAGCATCTGGAGATGATGAGATTGTGTAAGACTAATTTTAGAGGCTGAAATAAACTAATTCCATAGCTACAAAAATCACTGTTCTATCTTGTTCTTTAAAAGATGTCTGTGGACTATGGCAATACCAGATTTTTCCAACCAAATGCAATAGAAAAGTCTAATGCAGTACTGCTGGTAGTGGTATGGTAGGCACTGGCTGACACAGAGGATTATGCAAATCCTTCATGAAAGATATTTATGCAATCAAGTTTCTTGAGGCAAGTTTCTTCTCAGCAGTTAACAACTGGGTTCCATTTTAACACGGATAGGTGAGTGTCTCCTAAATTTATTTAAGTTTCTCACTTTTTTAATAGAAAGTATGCATGTATTCCTGTAATTTTTGTTTTGCCTTTTTGTCTTCCAGCTTACAATAAACATATTAAATAAACACATTAATAAACCAGTGGTCTGGGATGTATTAAGTGCTAAGAAAGGAGCAGGCAGAGAAATGTTTGAGGTCAGGCTGTGGGTTTTGGAAATTTATCTTGCTTACCTGAAGCATCTGAAATACTTAAATGCAGGTTTTATTCTATGCTTAATTTATTTTTCCCTCTCCCCCACCCCCAGACTAGCAGCAATCTTTACTGCAAGTTGAGAGTGGAAGGCTCAGCAGGTGAGGAAGGACCCAACAGGTGTAGAAAGTGGGAGTCTCAAATGCCATAAGAGCATATATGACTTGCAAGCTTATGTCACAGTTCGGCCCTTCAACTGTTCCAGAAGTGGCTACTGCACAAGTGGAAGTTAAAACTATGTAATAAATCACTTGTCTAGCTGCACAGTGTTCTACATGCGTCATGTTCTGGGCCCCCCTGGCAATTTGCTTATGGCTTGGGGCTGAAAAGGATAAAATCCTGATGCCTTTGAAATCAAGTTAGGATTTTGCAATTGACTTGAAGAATTATTTGGTCATAAAGTAATGACCTAAAATTATGGTATTAAAGAAATGAGGGCAAGAACAAGTCATTCTACCCAAAAAGCAAAACATAGCCTTTGAAGGGTTTGTCTGATATGCTGTATATCAGATCCCCAACAAAACAAAGGGAGTTCATGACTACTGAAGTCTTCTTTACTATGGACTCATCTCTTGAAGTCAGTTGAACTTTGATATATAAAACAATATATGGTCTGATGGAAGATAGTAATGTGACAGGGCAATTAGAAGGTCTCTTTTTCTAATAGATTTTTCTCTATATGCTCATGGGGATGCTGATAGAATCTCTCTCCTCTGTTCTTTTGACCTATATTTGATCTCAAAGTTGCTGAGTTTCTTGAAAATACACCTGAAACCTCTGATCTTAAATATGATCAATACTGGCCAATGAATTCAAGAGATTGTAGAAGGAGTAGATATACACAGTGTAATCACATACACATTCAGCTCCCCAGCTTCAAAATTAAGGTAAAAAAGATTAATATGTTATAGAAAACC
This sequence comes from Rhea americana, assembly GCF_003343005.1. Taxonomy (NCBI): domain Eukaryota; kingdom Metazoa; phylum Chordata; class Aves; order Rheiformes; family Rheidae; genus Rhea; species Rhea americana. The sequence continues at coordinate 4,144,322 of NW_028186712.1, forward strand.
CTTTTAGGAGCAACCAGAGATTACCTGCAACCGAAAGTACAAATATGCTTAGCTGTACTAATGCTTCATTTATAAGATAATGAGAATTTTAAACATTTTTTTAGAAGGAAAGAGATTTGTATTCGTCAGCCAAACACTACTAGTTACTGATTCCGGTGCTTCTCTGTGTTTCTTCATGCATTGCCCAAGGGTGACAAAAGTTTCATTAAGAGGGGAAGAAATGCCAGATACCACCTCCCTCTCCTGAAGCCACCCTGGAGCAATTATGACAAGAGTATTTAACTTACAAATCAAAATGATGCTATGAGGAGCCACCCTCATAAACAAAAGCAGGAGAGATTGAATTAATTTTCGCTAGCTTTCCAAGAAGGAGGAGAAGGCTGTGTGTGAGCTTTCTGCTGATTATAATGTATTTGAATTAAAAGCCTTTTGTGTTCCACCTCTTCAAATGTATAGTCTTGTATTTTTATGTTAGTGGTTTAAGTGCCTATCCGCCATGGTTTATCACATCCTGATCTTGTCACGCTTTGGATAAGCTCCTTGCTGGCTTCACTGAGAGCAACATTGTTTGCTTCCTGTCATTCTAAAATGTAGTTGCTACATTCCTTCTCTGTTCATCTGGCCATATTACCTTCTTTTCTGCCTCAAGGAGCTGGCAGAGCTTCACTCCAGTCTATATTTTGTTTCTTATCTTGTACTTTTGTTCTTTCCAACCATGCTTGCTTTGGTGGTGTTAGTGTCTTTCTACAGCTATTGCTGCAGTATTGTCTTTCTCGTGTGGGGCAATGTGAGGTGTCAGTTCATCGGACACCTAACTCTCCCTGCTAAGGAGTTGTGTTTTCTTTAAGGGGCCTGTAAATTAATTTACAATAAAAGTTTACTATGCTTTTCAGTCAGAGAAGAGAGGTACTGTAAAAACAGTTGGTTTTGTCTCACTTGTCTGCCACTTTAAGATTTCAGATTTCTCAGTATAGGCAACTGCCTTTTTTGTGTCTTTCCCTTTAGTGTAAATGTAATTGCAGGCACTTTCTGGGCATTTTATACATAATCTTCCATTTCAGCAACAGGATCTTCCAGGGTCGTCTGTTTAACTGTTAATATATATCAGGACCAGTGAGAGGTGCAGGTAGTGAGAGCTAAGCTTACAGAAATCTTTCTCTGATCCTTAGACTTGCAATACCTGTAACTGCCACTGGTTTTGGATAGCGTCCTGTGTTGAACAGCTCATGGAGAACAATTGGTATGCAATACCTTACAGCACACCAACAGACTGAGCTTTTGCCATTTGGGTTTTCTTCTTTGTTTTTGTGTTTTCTTTTCCCTCATTAACTCTGCTGAGTTTATATGCTGAATTTCAGATACCCAGCAGTGCCCACTGAAGGCATTCCATTATCAGGAGCTAGAGCTTCTCCCCTCTCTTACTCTGCATCAAAAGAAGTCATTTGGTTTTGTATTAAATAAGGAAAAAGGGTTGATTTCCCTTTCTGCGCCTTTTGGTTTTAAGTGGGAGTTTTTTTATGAATTTTTACTGAAGGGGGAAATTATCATTAAGTTTTGGGGAGAAGCCAGTAAGCCTCCATGGTGCGGTGAGAGGAAATAAAGTTTAGGCTAAATTAAGTATCATGGCAGAGTTTGGGTGCAAATGCTGCAAAACTGTAGGTGCTGTGTTGGACTTTGCTTTATGTCTAGTACTTCTGATGCCTTCATTGGATTTTAACATGTTTTTGTGCTTCATTTCCGTTGCTGCAAATCTTTTTCACCTTTTTTTTTGTATTAGAAAGGATATGCCAACCCTGCCATGTGCCTATTACTAATAGATGCTTATAWGTTTTTATCAGTCTCATGTACTTTCATATGTAACTTGCTATCAAGTTCCACCCTCAGGGCTAATCTGTAATAACTTCATTGCTTAGAGTGCAGTTTGCCCATTATTTATTATATTATATATTATGTAGATGAGAGTCTGGATGCATATATAAGTGTGTGCATGTATGCACCCATTTAATGCCTGCATTCTTACAGTCATGTACATGTGCATGCACATACACACGCACATTCATTTTACAGTTTAGAGCTAGTGAGAAGGAGAATGTTTGTTGATTGTTTTTATGCTGAGTAATTTTAGAGCCCCGAGGAGCAAGAAAAGAAATATTTTTAGGTTCGAGATGGATTTTGAGTGAAGCATGCACATGCACACCTTTACCATATATTCTGGTTCTTGTTAGCCGTAAACAGGAACTTCTCTCCTTCACCGTACTRCCGAATTTTCTATGAGACTCCGATCTCCTTGTTATTCACTTTGGGAAAATGGAGGCGGGGGTGCTTGGAAAACATGCAAAAACCGCTCTTATATCACCGAACATGGAACGTATTTTAGCCGAACCGCCCCAGCTCTATCATATGTGCTGTGCAGAGTCATCATGGCCCTGGTGCATAGCTGAGAGCCGGAAAGCAAACAGCTGCTGTAGCCTGATTTGAGTTAAAATAGTGTCAGTGTTTAGTCTGGCGCACTGCTTCAGGAGAGATTGGCAGCTGGGTCAAACAAAGTCATTCCATTGGCTCCTTTCCCAGTAAGCTTCTGCTAGTATTTAGGTACTAGTGCAGCCTAGGCCCCTTTTCTCAGGGATAGCCTAACATCTGACCGCACCCTCTTTGCTTTTTAAAAAATGCCTTTTCACTCTTTAAGATAAATCCACTATTATACAATCCGCCACTAATTGTGTTTTAAGACTGTTTTTCTCCTGAAAGCTGACGCATCCCGCTCTCAACGTGGTGTAGAAAGCAGGCTGTTACAGTGCTGGATTAATAAAAGGGGCCTTTATGGTTTGTGAAAGAATATCTGTGTGCTTAGGCAGGAAACTTTTTGATCCACAGAAAAGCCAGACGACATCTAGGTAAGGCTGTGTATCAAATCTGCTTTTATGGGCTAGTTGTGCAGTGAGCTCTGTTAATTGCAATTGCTTAATGTTTGCATGAGCATTTTGATAATCTTTTGAGAAAGTTTAGAAATAGCTGCTGCTGTATGCTGAGCTCTTTCTCTCCTCCCCTCCTCCTCACTCCTCCTATGATTTTAATGCTTGCAAAATGTTGTAGTGATCTGCTTAGTTTTAGAGTTTAAATGTGCACGGCGCATTGCTTCTTTTTTAAGAGGGATTTCTCGTAGGGACGTACAGCAGAAAGTTCTGTTATCGGACAAAAATGCTTTTAAAAGCGAAGCAGATAGGGAGAATTTACAGGGAAAAGCTTTCCACTTTTACAGACTGCCTGTGCAATCATTTAAAAGTAGTTGAAAACTGCTTTGAAGTAACAAGGGTTTAATTACGGAAAAGTTTAATGTGGCAATGGAAGGAATATTAAGTAAGTTGTCTTTGTCTCATACTTTTTAATTTTAGTTGTTGCTTTAGCCTGTTGGGTCACATTTTTTGTCAGTGCTGAAGGCTGCCATGAATCGGTAATGAGGCCCCCCCCCCCCTTTTTTTTTTGCACATGATTTTGGCACTTGGCCAAAATCAACTTCCCAACAGCAAGCTTTCGCTAAAAGAACCTGAAGCATTTTTTTGTGATTAGGAATCATGTCTGAAAGCTGCCACAACCAGTTGTGTAGGCATGTCAAAATGACTTTATACAGTATAGCTGAAACATTCGGGGTGGGGGGGAGGCGCTCTGTTTTTTCCTAATGTACCAAATTGTTGCTATTATCATTCTAAGTTTCCGCAGCTTTACGCACCGCCGAAAAGTAGGCTACAGTGAGCTATGGCATAATGGGGATAGTTGGTACCTTTATATTTTTCAACATGCCAAAGCAGCCCTAATTGTCACGTTGAAGCAGGATACAGAATTACGGGGTTGCTTAGAACACTTGCAGATAAAAAGCAGATGAATCTCTAAACTTTTTATCTCAGTAAGTTATGCTCGGTGACCAGTAAGTAATCACGTTTTCTAGAAGTTTCTTTGTTTGCCCTGCGTAAGGGAGGGAAGCTTTTTCGTTAAAACCGTTCAAAAATACATGCCCAGATCTGCTCCGGGGAGAAGGGTGCAGCAGCAACCCTCACGGACGGACGGACGCCTTCGGGTTTGTCCCGGTTTCCTCGACATCTGGGTCTGGGTCTGATCTGCGGCCGGGGGAGCGGAGCTGCCTTGTCCTTTGTTGCTGGAAAGCGGGGAAGGGAGCGAGCGGGCGCAGCGAGGGGGAGCCGGGCGAGCTCACCTTCCGCGCGCCCTCGGCGGTCCGAACCGATGCCGCGCGAGCGGGTCCCGCTCCGCAAGCGAACGCGTTGTTGCTCTGCTCCTGAACGCTTTGGGCGCTTAATCTGTATTTAACAAAGCCACCCAGTCCCCAGTCGAGGAGCCCCGCTTACACACTGTGCTGTTCCCTGTGTGTTCTGTGTAAAGACAAAGTGTTTTTGTTAGGTATTTTTATTATACACAGCAACACTTGTGGTTAGAGCCGGGGAATTGCTTGCTTCTTCCTGCATATTTTGTTTACTTCCAAGCAATATCACACCAAAGGAGCAGTATCCAGGGGGAACAGCCTTTCCTCACCTTCCTCTGCCCCCTTCCCCCCAACCTTGCTCCCTTTTGCCGTAGTTYCTGCAGTTAAAATGGGCTTTACAGGTATTGTCTGTCTTCTGTTAAGCCGTACCTTTTCCGTAAAGGTGTTTGTGCGAATAAATACGCGTTGCTTTTGCTACATAACGCAAGACCTACCCCGACTGGGCAGTATTATCGAAGCCTCGGTACGTGTACTTTCACAAAAGTTGCGTGGGAGAGTTTGCTCGTCGTCGTGTTGCAGGGGACTGAATTACAATACTCTGAAGTCTCCTTCTGGTTTAATTATAACACAGAGAATTTATAAGGAAGCAAAGCAGACAAGATTAAACTGTTGGCAAACTAGATGAAGAGCATTGGTAAAATAAACTAAAGTTGATGAGATTTAGTACTTTTTTTCTGGAAATCTTTAAAAGTTTTACTTGCGGGAAACTATACTGCAGTTGAATCCTATTTTAATGTAGGGTAGTGAGGGAAAATGACAATACTGGGTGCAAAAGAAAATATGACAGTAGAATTTTAATAAATGATTATGAATTTTTTTTCTAGTGTCTGGAAATAATTTCTCCCTAGTTATTAAAGTAGGTACAGTAAATTWAAAAAAAATAAATATATACATCTGGTTACTGCCAAACTATAATTTTAAAATGTTTCACTGCRGTATTCCTAGTTTTGCCTAGAACGTTTTACTGTAAAGTAGTGAATACAGTCTAGTGCAGMACTTAGAGAAGTTTTCGTTTCTGTTTTGGTTGGTGCAGGCTTGTGTTATAAATCACAGCAAGTTAGCCTCTAAAAACTTTGTGAGCAGTTTCTAAATCTAAAGTCAAATTTTGTCTAATAGCATGCTTGAAGTGTAAAATTTAATATATGGTGTAACAGAGAGTTTTGCTTAGATACTAAAAACACTAGAAATTTGGCTGTTTATTGCAAACATTGCAAATTAATGTTTTCCTTCATCAAGAAATACATTGTCTTTATGAATATACAAATGAAGGTGTCACATTTCTTTAAGATCAGTAAGTATTTTAGATCCATAAATCTTTGAATATAAAGCTTAAAATGTGTTGATATTATATTGTTTTTAAATCCCAAACCAGTATATTGTTGTTTGTTCCTTATAACTAAGTTGGTAGATGATCTGGTTAGTTACTTTTCCTGAGACTACAAAAGGTGATGCACTTAAATATTCTCTATTACGCTATTTTATTTTTAACAGCCCTTAGAAATAACATGCCTCTAATCTTCCTACTTGGAGGGCTTTAACTTTTTGATCTATTTGTGAGCATATCGTGAAAGAGAATAGTTATAAAGCTGAACTTAGGTGTAATTTTTTATCTTAGATTTTACTCCATAGACTGTTGAACTCCCAGTTACCCGTTTCAGTGCAGTAAACCAATTTATTCTCCATTCAAATTACAAAGTTTTGCTTTGCATTTGGTATTTCTAATGACCATTAGACATTACTATTTCGTATTTTAGTAAGGCAGTATAAATGTACATGTTGTTACACATCTGAATAAAAATCACAAGTATTTATAAATTATTTTCACTTATATGAAAAAGTTTAATTAAACATGCCATAGAACGCTTTCAGTTTATCAAGATAACATGAGGACTTGTAAAAATTGCATTTTTTTCCCTTGATAGAATTTATTTCAAGTTTTAACACTTCAGAAGTGAGACAGGGCTGGTTTTGTTTTGTTTTGTTTTGTTTTTAATGGGCATTTCATTCATATAAACTGGGCATTTTGTTCTATATGTTCTAAATTCCAGCAATGGGATAAATAAATTGCTGCATTGGATGAAACATAATTATTGAATTTTGGCAGAACTTCAGTGAACTCTGCCATGAAAGATTAATGTGCGCAGTGCACTCTTAGATTCTAAAGTAACAGAGTAAGATAAGGGGAGTACATAACAGACTCCAACCTTTGTGGTTTAGAGAAAATAGAAAATGATGAGCAAATATTAACTTTTGGTATAAACTGCTAATGATAATGTTTTGTCATCTCRGTGATAAAAACTACAGAAAGAGACAAGAAAATCCAATTTAACAGAATATCTCTCCATTTCTTTTTTGTTCTGCTTCACATTTTCTGTATTAGAATAGCCATGATTGTTCTGTATTCCTACAAAAGAGGGAACATAGCAAGCAGGCTACTTGCAGTATGCGGTAATATAATGTGCTAATGAAATTGCCCGTAACACTGTATTGTATGTGGCTTTTCCCTATAATTATGATTTTGTTTTATGATTATGCTGCAGCGATTTAAGAGTGTAAGTAAAATTGCAGTGGGTGCATAAAGGCGCCAGGTAGTCACAGTAGTTTTTGTTACTACTTCCTCTCTGTTCTTTCTCTACCAAACCGTAATGGTTGAAAACGTTTGTTTCAATTGACAAATTGTTGTTCTAAGCACAAAATCATATTCTGATTGGCTTTTAAATAATTACTGTGCCCAGATAATGTTTTTAATTGAGAGCAATGATTCATTGTCCTGCCAGTCAAACTTCCTAGGCAGGGACACTGGAATGGCAAAGACTTTTTGGTATTTTCAGGTGGCTCTCTATAGGAGAAAACGGGCGTGAGATCGGCATGAGATCTGGGAACCATGCYGGTGACTTTCTGCCGGGAATACCCTGTGCCCGGGAGCTTCCCTCGGGCCGCTGTGGGCAGCCGCCACCACTAGCCCTTGGTCCAGGAGCTGACGGCGGCGGGTCCTGACGGCCGCGACCCACTGAGCAGCTCCAGTGCGGTGCCAGCGGCCCGACTGATCAGCTCGGGAGTGCCGTGCAGGTGCACTCAAGATACCTGAAGGGAGAGGGAATTAGGCGAAGAGGTTGTCGCCACGTATTTGTATTTTTTTTCCTTGTTTGCTCTTCRCCGCTCTTCCAGACAGTTAACCTGTGGCTAAGGTGCGGTGCGTTCAGCTCAGTGGTTTAAAAGGCAGATATCCAGGATCTCRGACACGTTTCATGACTCTGAGGACGTTCCCGCTCTCTTCCCGGCCACGTCCTTAAGCTCGTGATGACAGCGTTGTGAGTGGGGTCGCCGAAGATGTATAAGGGCAAGGGCCTGGTCTAGGGCTTGCTGTAATCATCAGAGAGAGGCCCGCTGGCATCGTGGCTCCTCGGGTTGCGTGCGCCCTTAGCCAGCTGCTCCACCATGCCGAAAGCTGTTTTCTCCTCCCTTCGTTCCCAGTGGTACCGACATTACTGGTATTTCCATCTTCGTAAAGCAGCTCCGTTGTCCTCAACGGCATGTCTCAAAGAGGAAGGTGCACTGAGTAAAAAGCACGAATGTGCGTCCTCGCGTTGTAAAGAGGCGAAAGTCTGAGTGCTTATTTTACCAATTTGTGGTCTTCTCCTTAATCTTTCAGCCCTTCTGAAAATTACTCTTATGGCCACTGTTGATTATATATTAGTATCACCGTTTCAAATGGAGTTCAGTAAGTGCAGCTACCTGTGTGCTGGTGCATCCCTACTTAAAGGCTATATTCAATAGCCTAAGTCCAAGATTAACTGAATTTACATTCTACATCTATTATCTTGATAACTACAGGTTATTTTCTTTCAGTGAGGTTGATTTCAGGATACCTTGATACCAAAACGAAAAAAAAAAGCTTATTTTTAATCTTTTGTAGAGAACAGGAGAGTGCTTAAGTATTTGTTTGCCCTGTGTTTAGTTGGAAAACCTTTAACAAGTTATATTTAGAGTATGCCTGTACTTCCAAGTAGACTGTGATCCTTTTTTCTTTTAGGTTTAAGCAGTTCACAGAAATGGATTTTTTTTTTTTTTTTTTTAGCAATCTAAAATTGCTACTACAGATTATGGAATAGGAGGAGGAATATTGCGTCTGCTTTGCATGGATAATAAATTTATTCATGAGGTGAAATCAGATTATACTTTTACAGCAGTGGGGTTATCGCCTGTTAACATATTCAGTCTCTTAAAATATTATGAATGCTTTTGCAAAAGGTTATGTATATGACCCAGTGAACACCCCCATACRTTATTTTTAATACATGTTGGGTGAACCTTTAAATGCCTGCCCAGCGTTATGCAGAAGGCTCAGAAATAGCAGAAAGAGGTGCATTAAAAGAAATCTCGTCGTTTCCTCTGTGGACGTGGAGAATCTTGCACGCAGCAGAACCAGCTCTTCTGTGTGGTGGGTGGCGGAGGCACCTGGGGGCTCCTGTGCCGGGAGCTCTGCCCTGCTGCGGCTGTGCGCAGCGGCGGGGGGAGCGGAGCCAGAGTCCTTTCGRCTGCACGGGCCCATCGCCATCCTGCCTTTCGGAGAGGGGGCGTAGCGGCTGTCCCAGGGATCAGCAATCCCGCGAGTCTTTCTCGGAGCAGGACAGGCTTCTTTCAGCTGCCGTCCCRGGGACCTTGGCAGCACGCAGCAGCGTTACGTGGGCAGCGCGCTGGGGAAGGCTTCTGTCCCGTGGGGGATTCTCTGTGGCTTCGTATGTTGCCGCAAAATTTCAGTCCCGAATTAAAGACGGAAAATACTAGGCAGGTGAATGTGGTTTTTAGATATATAACGTCGTGGAAGTTTTTCTTTCGGGCATAGTAACTGATAAGCAGAGTAGATTAGGCTGATGGGATGTTTGGATTTCTTAGTTACCTGCATGGTGTGCAAGTCAGTGTAGCAAATTCTGCTAAAATATAATCTATAAAACTAGGCATTTACACTTTACAAAGTTACATGTACTGGTATCCATTTCTGACAAGTCTACCCTTGGGGATAGCAGGTCTTCCAAGGTGGGAGCCTTACAGATACTAAGTCTTTCCCTTCTCCTGTGGTTTACAAAATTCTACCTGTCAACATATGGTTCCAAAATACTGAAAGAGTGTTATAAAGAAGAAAGAGATACTACACAAATCTGAAACTTCATTTTTTGTCAGAAGCGAGCAACAGTGATGTAAAGAAATCTGCTAAATTGAGGGGATTTTCTTGGGGGGAGGCAAGGAGGAGGTTATGTTTAGAAAACCCGACTTAATCATATAACTCACAATGTTTGCAACCAGTGAAAATATTTATGACAGAAATGAAATACGATTATGCTGCCAGATCACAGTTGTAATTGCTTTTTGCAATCTCAGAATATAACTGAAGATGCAGAATAAAGCATTTGACTATAGTAGTTGTTTATTAACAGTAGGAAAGAAAAAAAATACTAGAAAGGAATTCCAAGTACTTACAAGGTATCTCATTTGGGGGTATACATTAGCTCACTCAAGTCCAATTCCCAGAGCAGTAATCATGATTGTTAATGTATATCTTTTATGACTTTCAGAGCAAGAGAACCCAACTTTAGGAGCATGCTTATTGTGATAGCCTCAGTGGTAAGTACCCTAACTGCAATCAAGTTTATTACATTTTTGTAGAGTAGAGACCTTTTCAAGACCACACTTGCTGCAGCTTAGTCACACAACAGCTTCAAATGTCGTTCGGGAATAATGGGGTAGTAATGTGATATACTCTATAAGGAAAATCAGTGTAAAGCACAGGTGGTTGCTAGTATTTGTGTGGTCAGATATAAAAGCTTTGCTATGGGTACAAGCTACTGCTTTCCCACTTGAGGAAAGTATAATTAAAAGTGGTTTCCAGATGTGCTGGCATATATCTGTGGCTTTTAAAAGTGAGTTTTGCACATACAAACTGGACTGCATTTCATTCATCGTGAATTGTTGATGGGTTTTCAGATAATAAAAAAGGGGTGGAAGCATCGACACCCCCACTGTRAAACTGAAGTACGTTTAGACAACAGACAGTAGGATTGTATGTTTGCATTGTGTTCTTAGGATTTGCTGTGAGTGGTCCGTATTTAAGCCACAGCAAATATGCAAAGTCTCTTTTCACAAAAAATAACACATATTTCATGACAATATGAGAGATGATTCCCTGCCTATGATTATTTCTAACATCAGGTAGGTGCAGTATTTTTTTTTTCTTTTTTTTTTGTGATGCATTCAAAAAATTCCATCCTGAAGCATTAGATTTCAATTCCTTTAGCCTAGTTGTTAAGTCCAGACAGATAAGATGCTTACTCTTTTTATAATTTTGATTACTGTATTTCCCTAGGTATGTAAATAGTCAGAAAACATTAAGAAAAATACAACATGCTTCAAAATGACCTTTGCCTGAAAACACAAAGAGAAGAAACTCTGTACCTGTAGGCCCATATAATGCATCCCTGGTTGAACTATTTAGAATAAATTAGATTAGAATAAAATTCAAAACAGGTGGTAGGCTTTAAATATTGGTGAGAGGCTATTGCAGCTCTTTTGATTTAGCTGAATGTATATTTTTAGGACAAAATCTTGGTCCTAACATCCATTTCATTTCATTAGAACTAGTATTTCCTATGGAAACCTTGTTGTTAAAATAAAATCCCTGTTACAATAGGAAATTTTTGCAGCTCTGGAAGTTTTAGCCACTGCTGCTGTTAGGTGCAGACACAAGAGAAAAATGCTGCGCCTGCCATATTCTTACAATGCTTTTTTTTCAAACCAATTATTGGTTTCTGTGCCTTTGAGTGAACGATGAAAAATGAAGGCTAGGACGTATTAACCTGAGGAACTTGGACTCTTGACCACTTGACCAGGCTGCTAGATAATAAGAGAAGATCTTTTAGATACTATGTGTAATATTCCCTGACCTCTGAATGAATTTTCATATTTCTTCAGATATGACTCATGTAGCATTTCTTGTCAAGGGAGAATCTAATCCCTTAACATTTTATTTTGGGGAAATAGTAACAGTGAATAAATTCAGTGTTTTCTAGATGGTTCCTCCTGGGTAGACCTTTCCGGATCTAAGTTGCTTTTGCATTTAAATTTCTTTTTCTTGACTCAGCAGATCCAAACCCCTCTTTTAAAGTGCATAACTATTAGAATACTTCAGCAGAGATYGAATTAGTCAGAAAAAGAGCTACTGAGATCAAATCCTTTTTAATATCAACAACATCTAGTTAGTACTTGCATTTTTATATTGATTTTTCTGTATGAAAAATTAAAGTTATTTTAATAACATTGACAGATTCAGTGAGGGATCCATCCTTCAAACTTATTACCAAAGAGAGTAACTTGTCCTACATATTCTGTTTTCTGTAGTAACAAACTAACTCAGTAAAGTCATAGTGCTGGGAAGCACAGTGTTTTGGCATGACCAGTTCACTTCTCTGGGAGGTTGTTTTCCTTCAGTGTTTGTATATGACCTAGCACACAGTGTCAGATCCTTGCCTGGGGGGATCTTGGGGTTACCATGGAACAGATAACCAATAAGTAGGGTATCAACAATTGTATGGTGAAAATGGGGATTTCAGCAATGTTGCTTGCAAATACAGCAGACCACTTCTTAMATTATAATCACTGGCTATATCATAAAGGCTCAGAGTCTGTTTTACAAGCATGTGTTTACTAACACATGCATATGCATTTAATATTCTATAATATTTAAATCACTGTTTGCCCAGAAAGTAGAATTCTGGCACACAACTGTTATAAACCCCCTCCACACTCAGCTTTTTTTCTGGCAAAATGCCATGCAACATCAAACTTAGAAATGTCTGCAAAAATACAGACATTCAAATGTGAAAATTTGAAAAATGAACACTACCTAGTTAATGTTCACTCCCCTGAATTGGCTATTCATGTCGGAGACCAGTCTCTGCAAGACCCACAGCCTTTCTGGCAGTTTGATAGATTAACCTTTTTTTGAGAAACGGATCGATTTTAGGAGGAACTCAGGTGGGTAAGACTATAAAATAAAGAGCTTACTAAAGAAATATCCTCCTTAAATATTGGAGTTTTTTTGTCCTTGGCAACTGAAGAATTTTATCTACTTTTAGATTAATAGTATTCTTATTAACTGAAAAGAAAATGCTGACCTTGTTGGGGGAGATGCTGAAAAGTCATTCCTTTGGGAATGGGCATGAAGAAGGCAGTGTATCTGGAAGGTGGAAATGCTGCTTTGATTGATAGATGGAGAAGACAACCCTCAGATCTTCCCTCAAGCGCAACAAGCCTGTCTAGTGTACTTAAAACAGCTTAAGCTGTCTTTTACAGTGTATATTTTGCCAGATACCAGTTATAATTTTGTAAGAAAGAGGCACGTAAGCTGATGATCATGACTGGAATGACTCTGGAGTGAGGGGAGAAACACTGTAAACTGTTACATATATATGATACTGTCATTCTCTATTTAGTTCCAATTTTGGAGGGAGAATTTTCTCTGAATGCCAAAATCCTTTTTGTTTGTAGTATTCTAGTTAGAATTCAAGAAATGTAATGTACCCTAATTTCACCTAAAAAAGTCGGAAAACACCTGCTTTGTATTGTGTTCTATCTCTATTTAGAACTATTTTTTGCCTTGTGCCAAGTTGTTTATTTTAATGCTTTCTCATAAATCGTGAGCCTCTCCAGCATTTCTTCCATTTTCCAGAAACTTAATCTTCATCTGAAGTCTAAGTCTTCTGTTTGTTATAAGACAGTTGCTCTAAGAAAAGGGGCTATAGTTACATAAATAATAGAGCAAGTCTTTGGGAAGAGTAACCTGCAGAAACAACAGAACTCTTTAATAGTATTTGTAATGATGAAGCAAATACAGGGATGAGAAAAGATACATTCAATTATTTCTAAAAAATAATATTCTTGGAAAAAAATTCCATGAAATGACTTAACTGGAAGGTAGAACCGAAATGGTTACCTAATGTGTTGAGAATTTCAGAAATTTCAGAAATTTCCCCTCTAAAATTGTACTTTAATATCAGTATTTTTGAAGTATTTCTTGTTTTATGATGTGTTTTTCTACCTATCTGTATTATAAATTATTCTTGGGAGAAAAAAGTAATTTTGAGCTCTAAACCAGAACTTCTTCATCTTGAAAATATCTGAATGGACTATTTCAGCAATTTTAAGACTCTCTCTGCTTTTATAAAGGGAAAATGAATCAAAACATATCCATGCCTGCAAACAACTTCACTTTTAATGAACCAACCTTTTCTGAGGGAAAAGGTGACAAACAGATTATGTATTTTGCACTTCTTTGTATTTTGTATTTGTTGCTTTTCATGCAGTTTGAAACATTAACGAACTATCAATTTAAGCTTTGAGGATTTTTTTTTCTTTACTTACAAAGAATGAAGTAGATGGCAGAAACATATGGAAAATCTAGCTCAGAAGCCCTAGCTGCGAATAAGTCTCACTTACTCATGTAAATAACTCCGCTGAACCCATTGAAAGCTGGGTGCTAAGTGTTCATTCAAGAGCAGTATGTGTTACACCATTGTAAATGTATCTTGTACTAGCCCTGCATACTGGTCATTATGCTGCGAGGCAGCTTGCATACAGCCATATAGTAAGTTTCTGCTTGGAGCTTTCATCTGCTTTAGTTTTTCCCTGGTGTTTAGGAAAGCTGTGCAGCACTCAAGCCTAGAGCCAAAGCAGTGTACCTACCGCAGACTGCCTAGCAGTGAGACAGAGGCCTTGGGAAACCAGAGATGAGGCTCCGTCCAGGCCCCATATCCTACCGTGCACCTATGTGACTATGGTCATCAGTCCTTAATTTAAGTGACCCAAGCTGAAACCCTCTGACATTTTGCTATTTCCTAATATTACCCTGTAAAACTGTTTCAGCATTGTTTAAAGGAAGGCTTAAGGACGCAGCTCTTAGTGTGGCTGTTGTCCAGATTGATTATACCAGCGCTTCAGAATTTCTTWCGAGCAGACACCACTCTGTGCCAGCCAGATGCAGGCACTGTGCTTCCTGGTTTTGTGCAAAGTTGTCAGTTGTGGCATTGGCACTGAATATGCCCTCTTTACCTGTTTTGATAGCCATGTCTATGTAYTTTACCAATCAAATGCTTCTATGATCAATGCTGATTCAACCAACACCGCTCTASTGGGAACACTGGAGAGCTCATGTGTTCTGAATATTTTTAATTTACTTTTTTTTTCCTGATGCAACTAAGGAAGCTTCTTATTTTGAGCTATTGTCTCTTGTTAATATTAGTTTCCAAGCTCAGATGGTTAGAGGGATGTTTTTTGTCCCTGAGAGATGGGCTTTAACCATTTAGGAAGAAAGCAGGAGTTTCTCTCTCTTTCAGTAGCTCAGCTGAAATGCCTATCTGCACAGTGAGTGTAATTGCTGTTGACAGATCCTCCCTGCTTAGTGTGAGTATGTTGGTAAAGTGGAGCAGCACATCCCACTTTGGGTTATGCTACATCGTGCTACAAGCAGGAGGCAAGGAACAATGAGAATGATCAGAGGTCTTGAAAATGTGGTTTACAAGAAAAGTTTGAACGAAGTAGAGTCATTAGACAAAAGAATGATGTGCTTTTCCAGTCTACCTTCCCACTCCTCCTATCTTTTCTACCCTTCTTGTACTTCCCGCTTGTGCCCCCCAGCCTCCAAAACACAACATAGTTTTTCATCACTACAGGAAGAAATAACACACAGAGCTTCTGGAGATTAAACTTGTAAAGACTCTGTTGTCTATCAGAATAGTTAAAATTCCTTCATCACAGTATTTAATATTTGGCAGATTGAGATTCATAAGGCAAGGGCTTCTTTAGTGGATGGTATTTTAGTGCTGAGAAGAGAAATCTCTTCAACCCTATTAATTACCCCCCTTGCAGCTGGATTTTCTGGTGGCAGTGCTGAATCACCCYCTACTGGAGTTGCTTTTATGAAATGGGGTGGAGCAACTCAAGAGCTCGTGGTCCAGGAGAAAATTCTCTGTGTAGTTTTTTTCTCTCCATTCSTAGGTCCAGTTTCTCTGAAAGCATCTAAAATATACCATTGAAGATTTCATGGGAAAGCCCTGCTCTCAGGGGCTCCACTTCAGTAAAGTTTAAATGAAAGGGAGTACCTGTAAGCAAGTTGTGGAGTAGGTGAAAATAAAGACAAAACAAAAAAAAAACCAAATGAGCTATAAGTCATTTTAGCTTAAGATGGGAGCTTTCTGAATGGTTAAATATGTGCCATGTGTACTTACATARTACGATAGTTGAAGATAAATTGGATTTTCAGCATTGTGGTAATTTTGTTTGGATTTTACTTTAAGCTTTTCTTACCACTAAAAGAAACAGAAGYATTCTGATGCTAAGAATCTATGTCTAATGCTAAACAAATCCTTTTACACATACRAAAGATCAGTATGTGGAGCCTGTGTTTTGCCAGTGGATTCAGTCACTTACTATTAACAGTTTGGAGAACATGCAAATAACATGCAAATAACAAGCTCTTAAAAAAACCCAGGAAACTGCTAAGTTTTGTAATGGTAGCTAGTGCAGAGGAAGACTATAGGATCTTCCTTTAAAAGATGATGGATACTGGACACTGACAAATGCATCAAATGTAATTGAAGTTTTGTAGGCAGAAAGGCAATTTCTTGTTAAAGCTGTAAAAAGTAATGTTCAGAGTCTCTCCTCCTTTGATGTGAGCTGAGGAATTTGCAGGGCAGAATGTGTCTTGTGACATGGTGAAAAACAACTGTCTACTTCCTTCCAAGCRAACAGGTTTGTTAGCCATTAGGCACTGACTGTTTGCTTCAACACTGTACAAGACAAACTTAGAGCCCATCTCTGCCAAGAAGCTCTTGAAGTGAAAGGCGAATACAGGTTAGAGACAAAATGCACTAGGACATCCAAAACAACTCTGTTTGTTAGAGCAAAACAACAACAATAAAAGAAGTAATAGAGCAGAAAGTAGTGTGTTAGAGATAAGAATGTTTTTTATTTGTGAAGAGAATTAAGAAAATTCCAATTTTGGGTGCTCTGYATTCAAGTAACAAATTTGCCTTTGTTAGGGAACACAGGAAAGASAGTGCTAAGTAAAACTGAGAATATAATTCATGGTGGAGTAAAAACAGTGTGGTCTGAAAATAGAGCAAGGATGCGGGCAAGGTAATGATTATGGAAAGCAAATTTAGCTACTAACAGGTTTCCATACTACAGCCAAAAGATACTAGGGAGTGTGAGATAGTAAATAGAAGATGGGCACTAAAATCATACTTACTAAATAATATTTTCAAAGGTGGATGGAATTCTTCACAGCTAAAGAAGGGTAGAAATAACATTAAAAGATAAGCAATCCGTCTCCAAAGTTTCTGATCCATAGCTGGAGGTAAATTTGATAAAATTCAACTGGCAATACCACAGTAAGTCAGGAGGACTTGGAACATAGATTTTCTAGTTGGCTGCTGCTTATTTTTAACCATTGGAATCCACCTGAGGTTTGGACTTCACAAACTCACACTTTCTTTTCTATTCTCAGCTGGAAAAGTCTCTGTTAGCTTGGGTTCATTAAAAAAAAAAAATCCACAGAATAGGAAGAGGTAAAAGTTCTCTGTTAGGGGTTACCATACTCTGTTACCCCCGGTGTAGGGGTACATATTTGTTTGTTTTCTTCCATAAACTCTCTGATCCCTTATCATCCACAGTCCTCCCAGTTTTTCCAGGGTATGCGCTCAGCTTTTTACTACTAGATTCAGCTTAAATCCATCAGTAAATACACATATTTTTCTGTATATACTTTTAATCAGATTTTACTAGTATATATAAATATGATCCAGCATTATCCATATATTTTGTGGGTTTTAAACAACATGTTTTGTGTTGTCTGTACCATGGTCTTCTCAGGAGTGTGTTTGGTCTGCTGAAGTGCTAGAACATATGTGAAGAAAACATCTATTTGAATACCTCAGAGGTGATAAATGAGGTATGGCAAATGATAAATGAATAATGAAAGGGCTTATGTAGGAATTAAGTGGTGTCTAGCATTTCTACTGGCTTTCCATGCTGGGGTTGTATTTCACCCAAAGCACTGTTCATCCTCTGAGGAGCAAACAAACGATTTTTTGTGGTAAACAGTTATTTTTATATTCCTTTCAAAAATTAAGAAACTGGCAGAAGAACTGTTATTGCCAAAAGTCCCACAGAGGATCAATATCAAAGGAATCAGAATTTAGAAATCTAAGCTTGCAGTGGGAACTGAAGGAAACTCTACAAGAGTAGCCATACAACAACCATCAGGCAGATTTGTGATGAGATTGTGGAAACTGAGGAGCAGAAAAGTAAAGAAATATGGGTCTGTTGTGACCTAGAGTTATGAAACAGGGAGGAGGAAGAGACACCACAAGAAGGTAGATAATACTAGATAAAATTTCAAAGTTTACAGGGCATAAGCAAATTAAACCTYTGTGGTCTCTGAAATTTGTCTGTTGCAAACTTTTGCAGCACTACAGCTGGGAAGTGTATGTTGAAAAATCTGTTTTAAGCTGACAGAAGAAGTTGATGGAGCGTGTTAAAGAGTAATGAGTCAGGAAGGAGTGAAGTATCTATGATGCAGCCTAGAAAGAGAGCTAACAGTTTAGTGGTAGCCTGGGATATTGCCCACGTACAGCCATCAAACTGGAATAACAGATGAGTGAAATCTGTAGCGAGACTACTGCTTTAGTCCATCTGTAAGGTGGTGTGGCCAGATTTGACTAGAAAACAATGTCGAATAAGATTTTTAGTTTTAAAAATCCAGAATATACTTTTCTTAAGCTTATACTACGAATCTTAACTTAAATAGCAGTATTATTGCACATACATAATTTTTAAAACAGTCTGAAGTGAGTAATAGTGTCATCTAAAAGAAGCACGTCTTCCAGCCAAACTAAAGTCACTTTCCTCCTTAGGCACAACATGGGTAATTAGTCAGGACTGAGAACAGGAAAACCCTACTCTCAACTGGAAATACAGGAAATATTAGGGAAAAAAATAGGACAAAGTAGGGGAAAAGGCCTTTAAGAAGGGAAGGCATTAGGGTCTGTTATTACAGAAGTTCTGTTTAGGTAGTTTCCTGTTTGTTTTCCAATTATGTACACTGCTTTCTGTCTTTATTCTTGAAAGTTATGCACAGTCTGAGCCTTACAKTTAAAACAAGAAAACAGGCGCACTGAAGCTTTTGTTCTGTTTATTCTGTAACAACTGATCTCTTCTCAGCAGTTTCATGTGATATACCACAAAAATTAGCAAAGTGGATTATATTATATTGCATGCATCATAATCTTGTGGAAAATATACCAAAACCAGTTCAAAAGTTCTATTTCCAGTAAATGACTTTGGAAAAATTTAGAAAAGAATAGTGATCTTGTTATACAGATGTGTTTTCACTTACTTTAGACCACTGGTAATAAATCACTTCAGTCTATAGCTCCAAAAACATGGAATTAGAGAAAAATATTTTTTAACATCTTACTAACAGTGAGCAAACAAAAATCCTAACTGAAATTCAGGTAAATTTCAGCCTGAGATTAAGAATTCACGATGAACTTTTTWTATATATATATGTATATATATAATTACCTCCATTACTTACAGGTATAACTACTGCATTTTATTCTTTTATGTTTTTCCTTAGAACTCTTTCTTGAAAATGACATTGCACCCAAAATGCTGCAATAGAGGCCTGTCACGCGCTAGAGAGTTACACAGGTATCATATATTGGGTTACTTCATTAGCTATCTCTGCATTTTCGAATCCAGACAGTCAGTCAGTTTTCTGAATTTCAGAACTCTCCAGTGCTCACTACAATAGCACTTTGGGTCACGACAGTACTGTCGGAGTCAACTTACTGCTTCGATCTTGGTCAGTTCAGCACAACCCCTTCTTACTGCTCATTTCCATTGCTGCTTCTGCCTCTTTTTCTTCATTTGAAACGCAGAGTAACCTTATTTTTGGAATCGCACATACACTGGAAAATTGCCTTTTCTTTATTAGCCTTTCGTTGTTTTTTGTAAAGCTTTTGCTAATATCGGTTATGAGACATTGTGTTAAAAAAAAAAAAAGGCACCATGTGGTAAAGTTCTTCTGTTTGATTGAGTTATTCCAAGTTTATATTTATGATCATGTTTAAATGAGCTCCTTGTCTTTGTTTTACAATGCAGGTCTTGAGTTCAGCTGGGTCTGCTTTCCTCTTCAGAGGGATAAATAAATATATAGCATAGCATTTCCTCATAGTTTTTATTAATTCCTTACTCTTATGGTTCAGACTGAAAAAGAATTTCCTATGGTTTCTAGAAAAGATGTTGAGTCCACTAACTGGGCCCACAGCTGAGGCAGCCAAAAGTAGAAATTGATAATCATTCATTGGAATCCTTTTATTTGGTGATCAAGTTTAATTCACAGGAATCCCTTCTTTTAGGGTTTGGCAGCTATTTACATTGTCTAATATAAGAGGGCAGTTCAGAAAAAGAGGAAATCTGAACTGGTCTCTGGAAGAGCCTGTGTCGGTCTTCATTGACATGCATGGAAGCCAGTTTCTTAGCTGTGGTGTGTTAGTACCAGAAGTCAAGCGACAGGAAAACCACTGCTGTGTCTTGAACTCTTGAAATGTAGGTTATTAAACTTGGTGAAAGTTAGAGGAGGGATCTCATAAGTAGTCTGAAGCAAACTTTAAAAATCCTACCTCGCTTTTTTCTCCAAGGTTTGAATTACTACTGTCCAGCGTTTGTATGGTCTGACAACTGCATCACCTTTTTTCCTTATGGACTATGCTACGTGACTGCTAACAGTGATCCTTCTACTATATTTCAAGCTGGGAAGAACRGGTCCTATGTCACACAGACCATATTGCCATATGATACTTGCTGGATGTCTGTACATTGCAAAATTCTTACTTATCTCCAGATACATGTTTTAGTCAGTTTTATTCTTGGAGAACAACTCTCAGATCATTGTAGCTTTTATCATGAGTTTAAAAAAATATCAATGTCATATTTAAAGGATGAAGATAATAAGCCTGACAACTTTTATATTTTGCACAGTTCAGTGCTCATCCTAAGATGGATGCCAAAGCTGCCACTTTTTTGTGAGAGTGTRTTTCAAAAAATAGCCTGAAAATAAGAAAGTTGAAAAGGAGTTCATACTTAAAGGCCATCTTTTGCTCTTCCCACACTACAGAAATTTAATTCATATTCTTCCTTACTCATTATGAAAACACATAGAACATCCTGCAAAACCTACTGTAATGCATTATTCTAAATGCCAGGCAGATAATATGTGATGAAATCTATTACATATCAGAGAGCAAGACTGAAGGTGAAAAACAGACATGGTCTGAAATGTCCTTGTGTAGTTGAAGAATAGCATTTCACAGCAAGYTGGCCTCATCAGAACCTACCAGCACAAGTACTTACAGTATCTTTAGACAGCATCTGTCTCTGGTCACAGGGATTCTGTGTTTTTTTAAAACAAGCTGTCATATTACTTGAAAAGAATAATATAGTGGCATTTCATTTCTGTGATATGAAAATTTATTTAAAGAAGCATTTTTTCTTTAGGTCAGTAGGTAGAAGGTGAAGCTAAACAAAACTCCCAACAGATGCAGATTGAAATAAATAATGTATTATGAACTATAGTTGCAAAATGATAAAGCAAACCATATAAATATATAAAAGRAGGAGGTAAACTGTGTTCTTGAAAAATTATTGAGCCATTGAGGGCTGGAAATATATTGCTTCAGCAGTATTTCCTTGATTTTTCCTCATAAGTCATTTTTTTTTGAGTTTGTTTAAGATACTAGATATCCTGGACCTACTGTATGGAATATATCTGGTAGAAAACCAAAGTGCATTTTAGGAATCAGATTTTTACATTACAATGTCATGCTCTTCAAGATGTCTTTCCAAGTGTGTATTGCTCATACACAAAAGTACACTAAATGCATAATAGCTGGAACTTGATGACCTATAGCTGCACTAGTTTTAATAAATCCTATAGCAATAATGAAAAATGATCTGTTCCTTCATTGCTAAACATGGTTCTGGGAATTTGGTATGTTGAGCGGTATTGGCTACACAAGCAACCATATGTTTTTAATTCAGCAGTCTTAATTACAGGAAATTTAATGATAATGAATAGTAACAAAGAACAAATAAAAAAAGACAAAAGAGAACTTAGTTTGCATCCAAAGGAAATAAATATTTTGGTAATAAATTGATGCCTTTACATTGGAAAATTCATTTGTACTTACAGCATATAGGCTAACTATTAACAATTGTCCATTATTTCTTTTTTGTTTTCCTTTTTATGGTTACAATCATTTATGTAATAATTGGAAAAACATTAAGAAAAAACATGATCCTAAATAGCAAGGCAGCTGGCTTTTAAGAATTTGGTTATAGGATATCAAATTCTGTCACTGCTGTAAAATCAATAAGAAACTTGGGAAAAAATTTGGCCCCTTTGAATGAGTTTTTTGTCATTGATTTCAGCAGAATCAGAATTCGTGGTACCAYGTGAGTGAGAGCCTGTATAGAACCTGTTGCGAACAGAAGGTGCTGCCTACTGCCTTCATTTGCTTTGGTTGAGGCCTGAAGTTGCCTCTTGATGCCTGCCTGGTTGCCCATGTCAAAATGTTTAGATTTAAGTATTCTGAGTCCAGGTGTCTGTATTGTAGAGGAATCCAGCCTCTGCAGCTTCCACCTTACCTAGGAGATAAGCTGAACAAAGGAGATACTTAATACTTCTGTGTGTTTTTWGCTTCGTTTTCCATAACTGCTGGTAAGGCATTTTGGAGGAGTTGTTGCAGTCTTAACTTTAGCAAATACTTCAGTCTCAGTTTTGTAAGTCCTTAAAGAATGAAAGAGCTAAGACACAAATGTTCAACATTTGGCACCAAATTAAATATTAGGGTGATAAAGGATGCTAAGCTTGGAAAGCTAGCCAGTTAAAATACCAAATGATCCAATTACAAATAAAAGACAAATTCATAATATTGTTGGGGGAACTGTTGAGGTCACCTGTTCATGATGATTCATTGGATGAATGAGTTTAAGGTCCAGCAGCAGCAGCAGCTTACATTAGACAGGTTTCATTTGAAATTATTTTTGATGTAGACTAATATCAATTAACCATACTGCTCCTTATAGCAAATGTTATAACTAAAWTAAAAGCTTTACCTAACTCTATGGATGGATTCATTTATRGCCTACATATCATTGCAATACATACAGATTTRTGACATTAATGAAAAGGAGAAATGCTTAGTGATGCACCTTGTTTGGTAACCGTTTGCGTTCAAAGTTGATCAGATTTCAAAAACAAATTTGCAAATGCCTGCAATTCCAGGAAGATTCTGATAGTCATATTCTTAGTTCTCCAGACCTTTTTAAAAAATATCTATTGAATTAATTTTGAAATTTGGTAACTAGAACTTTCTTTTAACTTCAGCATAATTATGCTTTCAGTTGAAGAAGTGTTTCGTCATATCCCTTCCTATAAAAAAAGTGCAGCAGCAGCAAAGAATGTGTTAGAAACTTAAAGGATTTCTTCACTTTTAACTCTCCTAATGCACTAACATTTTAAAACCTATTTTGTAATCCATGGCATTGTTTAAAAGCCAAACAGAAAGCTAAAGAGGTTGCTTTTCACCCCTGAAATACCTTAGGTTTTAAAGTAATCTGTGTTCAGTTTCCTTTGGAACTTTTTAAAAAATTCATAGTATGTTTCTGAAATTTCAATGCTTTCGGCATATGTTACTTGTTTRTCTGTGAGAAGATTAAGAAATCTAAGGCAGAATTTCCAAAAGTACTGACCTACCCAAGGGAGTAGGTCATAGTTTTCCTGTACTTCCGTTGCAATTTAGAGTGAGGATGCAGAGCACATTACTACAATGTAATGAGTTATTGTACCCRTTTATGTGATACCACTCTTCTACTTGATGAGAATTTGAGTTAACTTTGTCTACAGTGAAAGAGAGTTACAGCTGACTTGAATTAGCTGGTACGTGTTTCGTCTGACAGAAGCATCATACAGAGCTTCTGAAGTACAGCTGGCACAGGGTAACGTTTTACCCCAAAGTAATGTCTTATGTCTGAGTCATAAGACCCTGAATATGTGGTCACATATAGGACAAGAGAAAGTCCACAAAGCCACTCTTTTATAAAAATGTGGTCCACCCTAAAAAAACATTTGAGACATCATATGATTAGCTATCATCATGTATTAATTTTTAAATGCTGAGGGTGCACACTGACTCTCAGCTAGTCATTACTGGTTTCTCCATACATGAATACTTATGAATGAAGGTCAGGATACTAACATAGTAAGGATTTCTACCATCTTTTCTTTTGGTTAGGACAGTCTATTATTATAACTGCTACTTATTTTGTTATTCTTGGTATCTTGCCCTCAACTACATGCTACAAGTTAACTGCAACGAAGCATAATGGGAAGATATGTTTGTAACCTAACCAATTTTAGCCTAGTTTCTTATGCTTAAAGGATGTAAATATGTATAAATACCTGATAGGAAGCTGTAAAGAAGCCATATGGAGCCAGACTTAGTTGTGCCCGCTAACAGGGCAAGAGGCAATGGGCACAAACTTAAACACTGGAAATTCTACTTAAACGTAGGAAAACTTTTTTACTGGGAGGGTGATCAAACACTGAAACAGGCTGCACTGGCAGATGTAGAGTCTCCTTCTATGCAGATACCGAAAACCTGACTGGACACAGCCCTGAGCAGCCTGCTCTAGGTGACCTTACTCTGATCAAGGGATAGCACAGATGATCACTAGAGGTTCCTGACAGCCTTAACTGTTCTGTGTGATTTGGTCATATGGCTTTGGCCAATGTAACAACCTTTAATGCTTTAACTCTATAGATTATTTTAAAATTACATCTTACAGGACTGYAAAGTAACTAGATTCTAAAATTGTTCTTTGCGCTACTGTGATGTAAAATATGTGTATATATATATAAAAAATACATATTCAGAATAGAATTTAAAACAATTCTTAGACTAGAAGTTGAAAACTTTGTTACTAAGTTAAAGGATTTTTTTTACAGTCATCGTGAAACAGAGGATTCTGAAGGGCACAACCATAGAATTTGGCAAAGCAGAAAATTCACAATGTTTATACYGTGTTTAAAAACATGTCCTGGAGGCAGACATGAACTAGCTGGAAAATATGTAAATTAGAAGCTTTTAGAATACTGAGTTGCTYGAATCATTTGTAGCATTGCTGTATGTTGAATTTTCACTAATCGTTTTTTTTTTTTATTACTTAAAGTGTGTGTTCTGGCTAAGTCTGCCTCAGTCTTGTAGTAGCATTACTTTCACCCAAAATCTAAAAACATTGTAATATGTCTTTACATGCATCTTGTTCATCTAACATCTTCACTGAGGTTTAGCATGCACTTACATGTGGTGATGTTGCTAATGAATTTATTTCTTGAACTGTGCTAGTACTCGCAGGCCGTACCCAGAGCCCCTTCTCTGTGCTAAGTGCTCTATAGCACGCAGCAGGAGACATTCCCTTCCTGAGGAGTCTCTTCGCAAGCACAAAACCAGGATGAACTACATGATAATCTCAGCATATATTACTTTTTTCCACCCTCCCCCAGCTGTTTAACAGCTATTTTGGGGGATATCTTTCTTTTTTAGTTGGGTATTTGCAGGGAAACAGGTCTTGGGGAAAAAAAAGGAAGCTGAAGAGAGGACAACAAATAAATTAAGGATATCGTGGTACATCAATAATTAGAGCRTAAGAATGAGCAGGTGGATAAGTGTGGCTGAAGTCTAAAATTTGTGCCAAAAAACCTATTAAAAAGGGAGATTAATAGTTAAAATACATTTGTGGTTGTTAATGCAAAAAAGTGTAGCTTTTTTTTTTTTTTTTTTTTTTCCCTAATTGACAGATGTTGTATGCCAATGGTTGTGTGAGGAGATCTGGCTGCTGAAATGGTGCTCCGTTGGCTGCATCATTACCTAATTTCCTCTTTAGTAAACAAAGGAAAACAAATTAACAAGCAATGCTTTCATCTTTAAAGTAGTATTGCATTCTTAATACTTCTTTGTTTACCTTTGGAAGAAAAATACATATTTTCTTCTGAACGGTTAGTTTAAAACAGTAAAATGGAACTTCTAAGTAACATGCATGGGCACGTTTTAATATATTCACGAGTGATCTGAATACAGTGCAGAAATCACATATGCTGCTCTGCTGCAACTTTCAAGGTTCAATCCATCATTCTGGAACCCAGGGGGCCTAGATTTGACATCCTGCCTAGAAACCTTATTTCAGATTGGTTGGAATTGTGCCATCTTATGTTCAGGTTAAAAGAGCAGCTGTAATTTGTCTGGGTAGCACTTTTAACTATGCACAGCAAATCATAAAACCCATTTTCAGTAATAAACTTGAAGCTAAAATAGGCCCATTGCTTCATTTCCTGATCTATACAAGATTTTCATCATTTTGGTGCAATTTCACTTGAAGTTTGATCTTATAATGATATAGATTTCTGTAACAATCTTTCTCAGATTAGCAGTTTTATTTAGCATATATATAGCATGTAGGAGATTTCTTTTTGGCATTTAGAGGAAGTCTTTTTTCTGTTGTTCTTTGAAACTGAAAGTATGAGAATAATTTCATAGTAGAAGTTAAGCTTATATATGATTGCCCCAGTAAATAAAACTTGATTGTAGTCTTTTTCAGTTGTAAATACCAGATGTGAAAATACTCTTATCGTAATGTATACAGTGTTTATGGGTTTTTTTACTTTATCTCTTCTAGTATGGCTTTATTACAAGGGAGTTGCAAAGGCAAATATGTCCAGCAACCAGCTAAAGAAGTTTTAAGAAAAAATATATATATATATATATATATATATATATATACACACACTCCCACACATGCTCTCTCTCTCTCTATATATATATATGTATATGTATATATATGTATATATACACACACACACGATTTTTTTTATGGTTTTGTATTATAATGATTTTAGATGGCAGCCTTTTGTGCCCATTCTTGTTTGTACATGTGCTCTTGCCTGGACGGCGGGGTCCAACTTCTTGGGAGGGTAAGTTTCCTTTTACTGTCCAGACTAACTTAGCAGCCCTGGGGAGCTCCTAGAAAAGGCTTTYCTCAAGGGGATGTGCCAGTCAGCCTGACTGTGGGGAGCCCGAGCAAGGCAGCCAYGTTTACCCATTCACAAGGGTGTAGGCTGTGTTTCAGCTCCTTTTTGATGTTGCACGAAGAGGGTTTCAGCATCAGCTTTCTTCTGATACAAGTCTTCAGAACCTTTGTGAGAAATTGGGCTCACACACTGTAAGAAATAACAAAATGTGCTAAAATGTCMTTATAGTTCTGGAGACAGCCAGTGGCTTCGCTGCCAAGGGGGCTTGACCAGCTAGCCCCCCCTTAGTCCTTTATGCATTGACTTCAGTAGCCTTTTGCCCGGTGCCATATTTCTGGTTGTCTGCATTCATGGAGAATTTTAAGAGTCTCGTTTTTTGAATCACAGTCTTGCCTTTCAGCACACACAGCACAGCACAGCCTTGCCTTTCAGTCAAAACCTCATGATACATCTTGTGCCCRTGTAGGCTCTGTGTATCACCACTGTAGCTAACTCAAGGGACAGGTCTTTTTCTTACGCTTTCCTCAATGCCATGAGGCTTTTTGACACTGTCAGCAACACAGCTTGTCTGTGTTACTTTATTGTACTAGCTGAGCCTACCTTACTGAGAATAGATTCTTTCAAAATATTTAATGTTTCCTTTGAATAATTTAGCCCTTTGAAAATGCCACTGAATTAAGAATTTATGGTAATACGGTCTGCTTATATTAGACGTACACTCTGCTGGGGTAGCTTAGCTAAGGAAAATGAAATGTATTTCTATATATTCCATCTTCCAGTACCATAGTTGAGTCAGAACATGCTGCAGTATAGCATTGTGCATCTTGGTGGCCACACAAGCGCCCTGTATTCACTGGAGATTTAGATGTACGACAGCTGCATATAAATATGCATAGTTGGAGAGATTCATAATTGTGCSTCGTTCTAGGGCTGATTGGCCGTAGTGCTGCCACTGCAAATCAATGAGCGGTTTCCCCATCTATCAGCTGCTTGCTTGCTTGAAGGCAGACAAAATGGTTAAAATACCAGCAGCCCACAGAGGGCTCCTGAGTGAGTGAGACTTGTTTGCTACAGCACTCAAAACATTTCCCTGAATCTACAGTAGCTCTCAGTAGATGAATTTAGCACTCAGCAGATTAATTTAGCTCCCAGTGTGCTGGATTTAGAAAGAAAAACTAATATAGATGAATACATTCTGTTCAGCCAGCATATTTTGTTTTGCAACAATACACATGTCTTATTTGAACTGCAATCTGGTTGGAAAGCATTTTGCAAATGGTGCATTGGTCATAAAAATGAGTCATACTTGCTCATTTTTTAAAAAGCTTTCCTCTAGTGCAGATTAAGGAAAAAGTGTTGAGCAATTCATTGGAAAAAGTATTGGAATTTTAGCCATTTCTGATGAGCTTTGGACATCTTTTTAATGTAAGTTTTACATTGTGTGGCAAAAAATTAGCAGCTGCTTTCTTTTCACTTTGCTACCTGTGTAACCTATTAGATGATTTGTACCATCTTGTTCATAGTTACTCCACTCATTAGCCTCTTTGGCAGGGTTACCTTAGCAGAATTTTCAGGTTTGAAGTTGAAGGAATGTCCAATGGAAGTTAGGAAGAGCTCTTCATGAGGATACAAAAGTCTTGTATGGCTTTCCTGCAAGCTTTAGCTATTCCACTTCACCTGGAAAATGTTACAGGGAAAGCGGACTAGCTTGCTTATGTGTAGTAACAGAGTGACTAGCTTGTGTATGCTAACAGAGTAATGCTTATTGTTTCGGAAGCCAGGAAACTGTATGCAGATAAGGAATAAAAATCTAGGAGCTGAGCAGAACATTTTGACTGGTTTTATTTAAACATAAAGCAGCCAAGGAAATGAAAAGAAAAATGCTGTAAAATGACGAGCTGGCTTTCTAACCTAGCATCCTCAGTAATGAGTCTCTCTCATATGAAAGACTAACTCGCAACGTATCTTTCAGGGCACTTCTTGATAAAGTATTTCCACTACCAGCAACAGTGATTGTTATAAAACATTCTTTCTGTCTCTTGGCAAATTTCTTTTGGAGCATTAAAGAATAGGTTGAAGAGCAAATAGCTCCTTCAATTGAGTCGGTGCCGTACAGYGCAGATTTAATTTACTCAGGAAGAGCTCAGCTGCTACAATGATGGGTGCTTTATTGTAGTGATTCCCAATCCTATTTAATCAAAGGACTACCTAACCTTTTGGAGGACACAAACAAACCAAAGACCTTCCTCTTCAGTGCTGCTGTAGTGTTTTTCATTTGCCAACAGATAAAAACGAAGCTAAACTTTGGATGCTCCTTTATGAACTTTGTTTTTCTCACTTGTTTATATACTGTCTTGCATGTACAGGGATGTATGTATGTTGTTTTCTTACCTCAGTTTTAAAATCTTACAATATTTTTCCAGTTATTTTGTAATACAGACTAATATAATAACTGACTCAGTTAGGCTGGCCGGGCAATGAGGCAATGAAGCCAGGGTTGTGTTTAGTCACAACCATGAGCCTGCATGCTCAGAAGTGTAGTAGTATTGGTGCATATAATATCTATGAGTATAAATTATRTATGTTAGGGCCCTGAGTGCATCCCCTTTCCGTCTGAGCTCTTCAACCCTCAGGGGCTGCCTCTCCACCTGGGCCCAGGACCTGTGGTGGTTGAAACATTGAGTATCCTAGAGCTTTAGCCAGCACCAGCATGGTGGGTAATGGGATTTTTTGGTACTTAAGCTTTTCCTTTGGTCATCTGAGCTTCTGGCCCTGCAGGAAGTAACACCATCTTAGGGTTTTCCTCGCTGACACCTCAGCATCTTGTTACCGCTGCTCAGAATCCTTACCTTGCCAAAGTATGCCTCATTCATCGCCTCCTTTCTTCAAGGTTTCAATGCATTCTCAGCAAAAACTATGGAGGAAATTAAAAGCTTTTTTTTCCAGCCTAGCTTCAGATGTCACAAATATGGAGGCCAGGTTCTGAAAATCCAGTTCTAAAAATTTCAATRTTTATTGTTTCCTGTGCTTCCTGCCAAGATCTTCTCCCTGCTGTGGCAAGATACTGCCATCTGTAACATATATTAAGCTAAGTGTCAGCATGTTGGTACTTGCAAATGCCGTAAGCTCCTTCATGGCCTTGTTATGGTTTAAGATCTTGCCAAACTTCACAGGATGCAGGGGCTTGTTTTGAATGTCTCTCTCTTTCTTTTTTTTTTAATTCAGTTCAGTCTGACTCAGTTTGAGACACACATCCAGGACACATCTACAAGTTGAAGTAACTTCATTAGACATACACTTGCACATAACCTGGCATTGTGGCTCTACTATGGTCTGTGGAAGCAAGGCACAATATATATTGGTAAAATTAACTTGCCTATAATATTGTAGCAGTGTGAAATGTCTTCATTTGTGTAGCATTAGYACTCCTGTAAATTCTCATGTAAGATTTTTGCTGTTGTCAGATTTCCAGAAGCTAATTGATCTCAAAACTTGCTTTTACTTAATAATGTTGTATTTAGAGACATGTGCAAACATAGTTTCATTATCATATTCAATGAATTAGGAAAACAGTTTATAATTTCTTTCCATTCCTGTGACTTAATTCTAAACAGCTGTTTTCAGAATTCACATTCATACCTGCTTAGTAAGCAAAAAATGGAAGTAGATAACAGAGGTTAGATTTCCACTTRTGCAAAAACTGTATCTTGTGCTCAGGACAGGTCCAAAACCTATTATAGGTACGGTGCAAGTTGTTTAAATGGTCTTCCCATCCTGAGGTATTCTTTCAATCTTCCCTTGAAACACAYAGAGAAAAGAAGATGAACCATAGACTCAGGACATTTACTATGATCAATTCATGCAGTGTGGAAAGTATATCAATTTGAAGTCAATAACCTGCTTAATAAAACTGCTGCTATCTAGAGAGGATATTTCATGAATGTGTTTTGGAATTCACAGAAATAGGCATCTGCAGATTGTATCGCTTTAGTCCTGGAAAACAATAATTTTGTTTAGTGAGGCTTGAAAACATTTCATATCTCAGAGTTCCACCTCTTACTGGAAATCTTTTCTTTTCTTTTCTTTTCTTTTTTTTTTTTTTTTTTTTTTTTTTTTTTTTTTTTTTTTTTACAATTTTTGTCTGCATTAGGCGATTAGGCGCATCCTTCTTCATCATCTTTCCCTCTTCTTGCCCTGGTCTCCCACTTCATCACACCTGAGTATTCTAATGCATAAAATACTTCGTAATAACTTTTGAGTATTTGTACTGATATAATCATAGTGGCTACCTGTGGCTAATACCCAATGTAGGTAATGTTTATTCATGATACAGTGGAGATGTCTCTGCAGAACAGGTGACAGAGTTTAGAATTGTTTGATATATGAGCTAGCACCTGATGTCAGTGCTTATTCAAAGCTAGACTGTTTGAGCAAAAATTAAAACCTAGTCTTTTGTAAAGTCTTTAGGTGGAGAAAGTAGATTTCAGGGTCCTGAATAGTCTAGAAGTTTTCTTYTTTTTCCTCCATATCTGAGAAAAGCTGAGAAAGCAAAGCAAGTTGAGTAGTAGGTATGTTGGACTGTGTTGTCTTGAGGAGGATGCCTTTAAAGCACAGGAGAATAGTCTTTTTTTTTCTTAGAAAAAGAATTCTAATCTATAGTTTCTCTTGAGCCACTGATTTTATTTTAGCTGTGCATGTTGGCTATTATCTAGAATTGTCAGCGGTAGAGAAAGTTAAGCAGTTGAGACTGAGCGCCACAACCTTGGTGTAACCCAGTTGAGCTGTTGATTCAAATAAGAAGCAAGGCAGAGTGGTGCAGTGCATGCTATTGTGTGGGCTGTGTGCTGTAACAGGGTTGAATGATTGCATCAGCTGCTGGTAGGAAGTACAAAGATAAAAGATTTTAAGGTCTGAGAGAATATAATGGCAGAAGGTTTCTGAAGAGAAACAAACCTTTCTAGCTAATCTCAAGTACTTATACATCCTGGGTTCATTTTGTCCTAAGTCCACTGCAGGTTCTGTAATTCGTTTGGTAGCACTAATACAAAGAACTCTGCATAATTCAAAAGTGCATTGAGTTTTTATAAATGTTGTT
The DNA here is from genome assembly GCF_003343005.1 of Rhea americana. Taxonomy (NCBI): domain Eukaryota; kingdom Metazoa; phylum Chordata; class Aves; order Rheiformes; family Rheidae; genus Rhea; species Rhea americana. Next base: position 4,175,891 of record NW_028186712.1, read on the forward strand.
TTAGAATACTCTTTGAAGGCACAGTAGACAGACCAACAGATCCTACATTTCGACATAAAATTCTGCATTCAGAAGGATGACTAGAGTGCAAATATTTTAATGAGTAAATGGAAAGACAAATGACAGAAAATGGATAATACTTTTCTATAGAAATATAAATCACACAGCTATAAGCAAAAAAAAGACATTCAGAATTAGAGCAACAAGATGGTACTAGAAATAGCGTAGATTTCCCAGTTACTTTGGAATTCTGCATAGAAACTACACACAACACATTCCTTTCTTCTCCCCCTTCTATTTTTTAACTGCATCTGATAATAGCTATTAGGGACATCCAAGCGTCATTGTATCAAAGACTAAAATTAGAAATGTTGTGCACAGCAAAATACAACTGGCTAAACAGTTTCTGGCTGGGACTGCTTACAGGGAGGAAAAACCACCCCATTTCTCTGTCTTAAAGACAGGCAAAGGCTCGTCTATGCACAGATCACTCCAAGAAAAACAGGGGAAAAACTACATGAGATTCGGTGAACCCTTAGCATTTAGGAAGCGTGAGGATGATCTATAGGTTAGCATTCTAGTCTGGGTTATCAGAAACCTGGCTTTGGTTCCTTAGATATCACAAATACTCCATAGTTAAGTAGTGTAAGTAGTTTTTCGATGCCTCAGTTCCCATCAGGCAAAGGTTGGGTTCTGTAAAAGGGCTGTTACGAGGATAAATACCTAATGCTTGTTGAGTGCTTGGACTGTTCTGTAATGTAGGTTGTCTAAGTATCTTGAAGCACTATTTCAGCTGGAAGTGTGTGTGTATGCTTTCTTCTTGCACCAAGRAGTTTCTTAATAACTTATATCACTTAGCTTAGAAGACAGAGGAAGCAACATCTCTAAGAGGACTGAAATATCAACCGTGTTCTGAATTGCACTTGTGCCAGAAACAAAAGATACTTCTTTGAGGAGGACAGATCTTTATGCTGTGGTTAGAGATGGCTTAAATAGAAAATGATCAAAATACTTGGTCTGAGGAGATGACAAAAAATAAGAGAAAGCTACCTTGTCAAATACTCTGCTGAGAAAGGATGCAGTTACAGAGCAAGAAACACAAGCGAGCACTTTATAAAAGGGAATGTTACTAAAATTGAGACTTTTCAAAGCAATCAAACATTCAGGGACAAGAGCAAAAAACTGAAAAAGAATAAGGAAAAAGGAGTATCAACAGAAGGATTTTTCCTTTTCTAGATTATATAGTTCCAGTTATAATAGAGAGTTTGAAAAGGAGAGGGAGACTATGTTAGAAAAGAGAAATGGGAGAGAGCGACAGTAGCTGCTACTGGAATAGAGATAATGGATTTCTTGCATTTGCCTAATGAAACACTAGCATTGTGGATGAAACTGTGCAGATAGGGAACAGATGACAGATGAATCAACAATCAAAAGATTTATAGTTTGCAGAACTGCAAAACATTTTGTATAATATGTCTTTGGTAAGGTTTCTGTATTAGAGTAGTTAGAAGAAGAATTACTGAAATACTTCTCTTCAGCTGAGAAATCTGTGTTACCAGAGAAAAGAGAAGTGGAGATAACATTTCTTCAAGGTTAAAGACAGAGGTCATGATGGTGCTGAAAATACCACTAGCTTCAGTTGTCTCTYTGCCAGGCCCCAGGAGAGGACCTTGGGCTGGCTGCTTACAAAAAGCTGGGCTGCTAATAGGGCCAGTGAAACCAGGGCAGTTTTCTTAGTTGTGATAGTGAAAAAGTGCRTTGTAGGTAAGTATTTCACTGAGTAGGCAACAGGTTCCTCGTGTAAAAATAGTTACGGAAGGGAGATGTGACTTATGTGGAAAACTATGTAGGGACGAGATAGTCAACAGAAGGGAAAGCGAGTACTTTGGGAATGCTGGGAATACTGAAGCTATACCAATAAGGATGAACTGGGAAAGGAATTTATCCGGGAAAAGATGCCACAATCTTAAGGTAGAGAATAATCTTCAGGAACAAGCATAAGCAGAGTAAGTTTCAGACTGTATTTAGRGAACGAGATATTCATAGGGGACTGTCCTGGGGATTAGAGTTTTAGTTTGTTTTGTGCTTTCACTTTCTTTACTTTGCTAGGGCCCTGTCGATTCGTAGGAAAACCAAGAACAAAGCAGCACGTCATTTCATCTCACCTCCTCGATAGCATTATATTTGGATAGGTTTCTTAGTTGAGGTTTTTGTTTGATTTGCTTTGGTTTGCTTGAGGGAGGAGCAACAAACAGAATATAATTTTATCCCGTTTACACAAATGAATAATTAAAAAAAAGAGCAATTTGATGATTAGCTGTCGGCTCTGTGTACCATTCCTGTAGAAGCCTTGTTTAACAAGAATTTAAGTAAATACAAATGAAGGATTGAAAGCATAAAACATCTGGAACATTTTAAAGATGCATTGAAATATAATGTGATTAATTTCTATTGTGCTAATTATACCTATTATGAATTAAAACAGATTCCACTTTGCAGCCATTGTTATGTAACTTGTGGCTTTACAGTTCTTTGAAATGCAGTTTTCTATTCATGTGGTATATTAAAAATGTTAGAAGACAAATTACAAAGCTAACTGAAATAGTGCCAGCAATCTTAAACAGTTATTTTACTACGTAAATAAGCAGTGTAATGCTTACTGTGCTTTTATATATATATATATATATATATATATATAAAATAAATGGTAATGTAGTGAGTCAGGATTGAGGGGATGGGTTTTTTCCAGTTATATGATTTAATGGAATTGCTCTTCGTCTATAGCACTGTCCCTCAGATCAGTCTGCGAACTATTACCCCTGTTTGATATTTTGTACTCAAAAACACGGTCTGCTCTATGTTGCATGGATTGCAAGTGTAGCATAGCACTAAGTCTGAATACGCTGAGATACAAAGATAGCTCATGCGAGGAGTGAGTTGCAGGGCTTTTTTTAAACGACAGCATTCACAATCACTTAGCAATATGGAAGGTTAAAGCAAGGCAGAAATCCACTGCTGCATGCGGAGGGGAAATAGGGGAGCTGCCGGGGCCCCTTCCCGCTGGTCACGGGGCTGCAGAGCTGCTCTCGGGGCCCCGCGGACTCGCTGTGGCAGGCAGTGAGCCGCAGGGGACGGCAGCTGAGAGGAGGGCAGTGTCTGCGTGGGTTGTGGACGTGCCTTCTGATCCTCCTCCCGACGCGCCAAGCTCTTCCTGCTCTCCTTTTCCACTATAATGGGCTTGCAGTGCAATCTCGCCCATAGCAGTTATATAAAAACTAATCCTCTTTTGAGTACTTTAGGAGAAAAAAAAAACAACTTCTATTTAAAAGATTATGCCTTTTTCTTTTTAGCAGTAAGTGAAACTACTAGCTAACACAAAGCAAATASTTATTTAAGTTTTGTTTTGATAAATCAGGCATTGCTTAGTACTGTTGTAAGAAAGATTTCACCTGATTACATTTTAAAGAATYAACTCCACCCATAGATGGGGAACCCAGACAAAACTCTGTGCAGTATTTGAATCTAATTTCACCCCTAATTTGACAACTCACATGAGCGTGAAGCCCTACAGAGTGGAACAGATTTCACTGGGAAAAAAATGTTTTTACTCCAAATCAGTCCATTTATAAGAAGCTTGAAGAAGTTCAATTCATTTAGTTGTGTCATTTTGTATATTTTCAGTTTCTGCGACAGAACTATCCACAAAATTTCCCCGCCCAAATCAAGAAAATCTCTCTAAATAGGGTGTGTATGTGCATACAAATGTATATAACTGAGAAGGAGGTTCTAATTGTACTTATGTCATTACTCCAAATGCAGAAAATACCACGAGCATCTTTCTTCCCAACAAAAATCTCCAGTTCTGTTTTGGTGGTATAGGAGAAACTGGAAGATTTTTTCTTTTTTTTTTTTTTTTTTCATCAGGTATTGCTTCTGTCTTCTTAGATTTACCCCTGGCCTGTTGGAAATATGCACAACAAAAACAAATATATTTTTTAAACATGATGAAATATCAAGGAAACCTAGCATTTTTAATAAGGATTGAGAAAATGCGGTTATCATTCACCATATCTAATATTAGTTATTAGTATTTTGCACTTGAAATCTATCATTTTGTTTTTGAAAAATGTATATACATATACTCTTACTTGAATTAGCACTTTCCAGATTGCTTTATACTGGAGCTTTCTGTGCCACGTGATGTGACTTTCATTTTGTTTTTGCAGCATAATAAGGGTAAAACTGGTCCTGTTTAGCAAATTCTGKTTCTCATGGGGAACTTCAACCACGCTGGTATTTACTGGAAAGACAACAGAGCTGGGCACAAACAGGCCAGGAGGTTCCTGCAGATCATTCATGGTAACTTTTTGACGCAGGTGGTAGAGGAGCCAACAAGGATAGGTGTGCTTCTGGACCTTGTAACAAAAAAAAAGACTGGTTGGTGATGTGAAATTTAGGGGCAGCCTTGGCTGCAGTAATCATGAGATGATAGAGTTTGGGATCTGGTGGAGGAAGCAGGGCCATAAGTAGGATCGCAAGCCTGGACTTCAGGACAGTAAACTTTGGCCTCTTCAGGGACCTACTTGAAGAAATCTTATGGGTTAGGGCCCTAGAAGGAAGGGGAGTCTGAGAGAGATGGTTAATAATCAAACATCCCTTCCTCCAAGCTCAAGAATGGTGCATCCTTATGAGTAAAAAGTCAAGCAAAGAGAGCAGGAGGTCTGCRTGGATGAGCAAGGAGCTCCTAGCAGAATTTGGACAGAAAAAGAAAGTACACAGAATATGGAAGAAAGAACAGACCACTTGGGAGGAGCATAGGAATGCTCTCAGAGTATACAGGGATGCAGCGAGGAAGGCTAAGGCCCATTTGGAGTTAAATCTGGCAAGGGATGTCAAAGACAGGAAGGGCTTCCTCAAATACATCAGTAGCAAAAGGAAAGTAGGGAAAATGTGGATCCAGTGCTGAATGAGGTGAGTGCCTGGATACAGAGAAGGCAGAGTTACTGAATGCTGCCTTTGCTTCTGTCTTTACTGTGAAGGCCAGCCCTCAGGAATCCCAGAGCTTGGAGACAAGGGAGAAAGTCTGGAGAAAGAGTAAGTTTCCCTCAGTCGAGGAGGTTTGGGTTAGAGATCTTTTAGGCAAACCCACAAATCCATGGGCCATGATGGGTTGCACCCATGAGTGCTGAGGGAGCTGSCAGATGTTATTGCTAGGCTGCTCTCCATCATCTTTGAAAGGTCATGGAGAACAGGAGAAATGCCTGAGGACTGGAAGAAAGCCAGTGTCACTCCAGTCTTCAAAAAGGGCAAGAGGGAGGACACAGGTAACTACAAGCCAGTAAGCCTTACCTCCATCCCTGGAAAGGTGATGGAACGGCTCGTTCTGGATGTCATCTCCAAGCACGTGGAGGAAAAGAGGCAATCAGGAATAGTCAGCTTGGATTCACCAAGGGGAAATTGTGCTTAACAAACCCGATAGCCTTCTATGATGGACTGACTGGCTGGGCAGCTGAGGGGAGAGCAGTGGATGTTKTCTACTTTGACCTTGGCAAGGCTTTCAACACTGTCTCCCGTAACATCCTCCTAGGCAAGCTCAGGAAATGCGGGTTAGATGAGTGGACAGTGAGGTGGTTTGAGAACTGGCTGAAAGGCAGAGCTCAGAGGGTTGTCATCAGTGGGGGCAGAGTCTAGTGSAGATCTCTAGCTAGCGGTGTCTCCCAGGGGTCAGTGCTAGGYCCAGTCTTGTTCAACTTACTCATCAGTGACCTGRATGAAGGAACAGAATACCTCCTCAGCAAGTTTGCTGACAATACCAGGCTGGGAGGAGTGGCTGATACATCAGAAGGCTGTGCTGCCATTCAGAGAGACTTGGACAGGCTGGAGAGCTGGGTGAAGAGGAACCTCATAAAGATCAACAAAGTGCAGGGTTCTACACTTAGGGAGGAATAACCCCATGCCCCAGTACAGACTGGGGGCTGACCTGCTGGAAAGCAGCTCTGTGGAAAAAACTTGGGAGTCTTGATAGACAAGTTGACTATGATCCAGCAATGTGCCCTTGTGGCCAAGAAGGCCAATGGTCTCCTGGGGTGCATTAGGAAGAGTGTTTCCAGCAGGTCGAGGGAGGTGATCCTGCCCCTCTACTCAGCCCTGGTGAGGTCTCATCTGGAGTACTGTGTCCAGTTCTGGGCTCCCCAGTACAAGAGAGGCGTGGAGATACTTCAGAGAGTCCAGTGTAGGGCTACAAAGRTGAAYAGGGGACTGGAGCATCTGCCCTATGAGGAAAGGCTGTGAGAGCTGGGCCTGTTTAACCTAGAGAAGGGAAGACTGAGAGAGGATCTTATCAATGTATACAAGTATCTTAAGGGAAGGTGTCAAGAGGATGGGGCCAGACTCTTTTCAGTGGTGCTGAGTGACAGGACAAGAGGCAGTGGGCACAAACTGAAACATAGGAAGTTCCAGCTGAATATGAGGAAAAACTTCTTTCCTGTGAGGGTGACAGAGCACTGGAACAAGTTGTCCAGCGAGGTTGTGAATTCTCTTTCTCTGGAGATACTCAAAACCCACCTGSACGTGATCGTGTTAAATGTGCTTTAGCAGGAGGCTTGGACTGTGTGATCTCCAGAGGTCCCCTCCAGTTTTAACCATTCTGTGATTCTGTGAAATACATGCAGTTACTCAGTTTTGAAGGTAGGTATGTGTCCTGCTAAATAATAATAGCTTCTGCATGTTCTTTTTTTCTCTTTTTTTTTTTTTTTGCATCAGTACCTACTGTAAACAAAGTAAACAGGATAACTGTCGTTTGTCCCTTGAGTGAAATGACATTTACATAGGACTTAAACGTTGGAGTGGCAGTGGTCTGTCCTAAGCTCTCAGATGCTGTTAAAACAACGGCCAGYTCCATAGCCACCTAACTGGGGTCTTGCACCATCAGAGCTGTTCAGCCCCAGCCCTAGTCCAGTCATCGCAAGAACAAAGCATCTTAYACCTTATTCAGCTTTGTTCCTGTTTCATGGGGGGATTAATTAGAAGAGGCAGACGAAGGATAATATCAAACTATGTGTGCCTCAGTCTTGGCAGAGTCTCTCTGGACAGGTATGCTTCCTGGGAGTTTGGCCTCAGAAAAGCCAGTATCTCTGCTGTGTGTCACCGCATGCTTAGTATACCCCATGTCATGGGGTCATTGCAGTCACCCTCAGAATCTCTGTTTTGCTCAATAGGTAGCTTTCTAAAAAAAACGGTAGGGTTGAAAATTGAGAAATAAACAGCTCCCCCRTTCCCCCTGTCCATCTAAAAAAGAGTGCTATATCTGAATCCAAGAATAGAAACCTGATTCTAAACCAGAGAGCTATGAATAACTGACACAGGTTTAAAAACAGTTGCACACTGAAAGACAGGAGTTTCCAAGTCTTAAAGTTCACTGGGCACATTCATCCTCACGTTTGTGAGCAGCCAAGTATTTTGTCTGGAGTAACAGCACTGTATGAAACCCACCATAGTTCCTCTACTTATAAAGGGGCATAAAAATTCTGTGCAATGAAATACATGCTTCCCTGAAATGCTTTGCAGCTTTCAGGACATTATCCAACAGTGTTTCCTTCCATCTCCCCAGCTCTTCCAGTGCTCCTTAGACAAACATAATGTGAGGGGTTTTTTATCTGTTGACTTTAAATGGCTTGTTTGAGGATTTACTGTGCTATTTTTTATAGAAAGCCTTGAGTCTACAATAATAAAATAATACAGTTTTAAGTACTAAAACTTACTTTAATTACCCAGAGTTCATTTCCACTGGCACTCAGTTCTTACTTCTTTTCTTTTTTTTCACATAAATGTGTAAAATTGGAGGGAAGAAGTTCAAGCTTTCAAATATTGTCTTCCTTAAAATGTACATTTCTGCATTATTTCAGCTGACCTGACTTTAACTTCTATAAGACTGTAGTCAGAAAAGCCGGTTTAATTATCTGCAAACAGCCAAGAGCTATACACAAGAATTCCAGTCTGCTGCTTTTAACTGTTGATACAGCTAAACCCAGCATTGATGATACTGTTGCAAAATAAAAGACACCCCAACCCCGCCAGAAACCCAGTTAATGGTATCTTTGTCAATATTCTGTTGCTTTATTGGAACCTTAATACTTCAGATAGTAAAAATAAATAATGTAGAGCTGAAGTGAAAATCATATGTTGGAAGGAGTGATGAAACAAACTTCCTTTTTCATCTTTCCCCAATGATTTTCAAGCAAACCCATCCCCAAGCAGCTTCCTAACTTTTGTAATTATATTGAATTCCTAGTTAATTGGTCTTTTCTCTTGCTATTGAATTCGTCCTTGGATAATGCCTGCTGCATAATGATTTGTATGCAGACAATACATGTTATTTTCAATAGCGGTTTAATGGGATGAACGGTATGACTCCATATAAAGGTTATTTAGCCCTTAACTCCCATTGAAATCAATACCTTTGCAAATCTGGTTATAAATGACTTATAATGAATATGCATAAAATAGGATTACTCTTAAATAAAGGATGAAAATAGAATAACACACTGTTCTTCACTGAAAARTGACTGTAAAAATTGTATCTTTAAAGTTCCGTGATTATTGTCCAGCATATTGGTGCTTTTCATGCCATGTATATGTGCTCAGTTTGGAAATAGGAACTTGGTTGTTACATCTGCAGACCTTGCAAGCTGGAAGGCAAACTTGCTTCATTTCCTGCATGGACTTTATCACTGGTAATAAAGGCTTGTCTTCTCTAGTCATAATGCCTGTTCCTCCAGTGAGAGCAGGAATACCAGCTTTGTTTATGATTCACTAGAATGTATAGATCCAAATTACTTTCTGTTAGTGATACCGAGATAACTGGACTAAGAAGCAGTAACCTTTACTGTGGTTGTTGTTGTTATTCTGAAAGAGGCTGTGACAAAATACATAAAGGAAACAGACCTGCTGGTGCCAAAAAGTGCCATTTTTCCCAGAACAGACTTCAGGACTTTTGACAGGTACAGGAATGCTGGCACCATGCATCAGCGGCGGTGACTGTCCACCACCATTCTGAGTTCTGCCTGAGAAAAACCAGTTGCATCCAGTGTGCATTAACCCATTTAGTCTTACTAGTTACTCAATTAGACATTTACTAGTTTTCTTGCATATCATAATGTTACTGAAAGTCTGTTTTGAATGCACTTCGATCACTCTTCCAAACTGAAGCAGGAAGAGAGCATAGGTTCTGGATATGTTCTCTGCTTTTTATGTTGAAACTCCTTCCAATTTTGTTCTATGTAAAACCTCGGAAGATAGGATTGTGTATAGCAAATCTTAAAAAACAATGTGTCTGTTTAATTTATCATTTATCCTATCATCAGTTATATTTTCACAGTTTTTGTATTTGCCAAAACTCTGTTCATCTAGGTAGATTGTGTATCAGACTTCTGCTTGCTCTGTGAGGCTGTCAGCCATTTTAATAATTGTGTGTTTATTTTACTTTGATTGATTAGATTTTAGTTAATTTCTATTGTTGAATTGCTTTGGGCAAATGGCTTGTTGCAAACTTTCCTGCTGTTAGATTTGAGGAGAAAAAACTGTTTCATGCACATTGACTTGTACAGCTGCGTGAGTCCATCAGTGCAAACCCAGTAGCAGGATTGTGGTTTGGACCTGGAACAGAGAAGATAAGTCTGATCATTAATCTTTCTGAAATGAGAGAGAAGTTTCAAAATACCATGTACAGTCAGGTGCTTAAGGAAATGGTGAGGATATGACCCTTTCAACCCAAGATTGCTTGACTTGAATCCCAGTTTTTAAATTAAGGTAAACTAGTCAGACTACATTAGAAGGATGCTAATGTAGCCAGGAGGAAACTGTATTTTATTGGCAGCATACATTCTAGGGTTTACTAATAACTGGGTTGACCTGACTAGGTTTGCAGTTTGTTTTTAGAAAAATAAACAAACTTTCTGATTGCTTTTTATTGGCCCATTCCAGAATTCAGTGCGTCACAGTCATTGGTCTCCCTCTTAGTAAAAAATACAAAGCATCTTGACAGATACTCACCTATGACATAATCTTCAGTATGCTGGAACTGCTATTTATGGAAGAGAGATGAAAGGACTATCTTTCTGCCTTATCTTGCCTTTTCAAGAGTCTTTATTGACATTGTATGTCACTTTCCATAATAAGACTCTGTTTCCAGTGTCCAGAATTGAAACTATGATTCCTTAGTCTCACAGTTTTCTTGTGGTCAACAAAATACTTGATGACAGAGTAGCAAATAACCCTTCTGTCATGCTGGTTTGCATAAAGGATGCTGTTAGTTACTCCCTGACCTCAAGGAGGAATATATAAACGTTCCAGCTCTGGAGTTAGTTGTTATGGTTGATAACTACTGTGCCTGATAATAGAATTACTGAAGATTATTTATGTTTTCTCCCACCCCAAATAGACCTTTACTTACCAAGAAAATCTGTCTGAAAACATTATTTAAGTGGTTAAGTGTTAAAGTCCAACAATACTAGTGTGTCTTGTGCAGCCTTGCTATGACCTGCCTCTGCAAATGTACTGTGGGACTCTTTCATTACTTGGTGACGTGGTTTTTCATACAGTCCTTGATCCAGCCAGCCTGTTCTGAGGATGAATTAGGTTCTGTAGTATGGGAGAGTCTTGTTCGTAAGCAGTTAGTGGAAGGTGTGCAGCAGCTGAGAGCTTCTCAGCACAAGAAAAAGGAGTCTCATGACAGATAGTCAAACAGTGCCCGGGAGAATAAAACTCAATCCTCAGATTCACCAGAGTTCACACAGAAGAGGAAGGTGTGAAGCGCTTTGCTTAAGCAGAAGTTTTGGAGATGGTCAGCAATTCCCCATTTGCACGTTCCCCATTTTTTGTAATCTCAGTTTAACACCTGATTTACAGAAGTGGTTGGTATTCATGTCTCCAGCTGAAATTGTTGAGAGCAATGCCTTAAATATATAAAGTGCTATGTGACGCTCAGTCCTCTGAAAAACTAGGCGCATGTGACCCAAATTAGTGTATTCAATTTTCAGCTTAATCTCTTAGCACCAAGTAACTCATCTGTAAAACAAGGACAATGTTTTTCCTCCAAAAGAATTTGCTGAACTTGAATTGCAGAGTGTTTGTGACACAATCGAAGACCGCAGTGATTAGATTGTACGTATCATGGAAAAATGCCGTAGTTTTTGTATCAGGATTTGAATACTATTCCATGAATGTCTCTCTAGTCCATCAGCTAAGCAACAAAATTTTCAAAAATATCTTCTTGAAATTTGCATGTCCATTTGTACAACAAATGAAAAGAAGTTCTCATGGAAGAATACTGTATGGTTAAGCACTTCACAGCTGTATCACATTCAAAACTCACTGAAGAAATGAATGTTAACCAGGCAGGCTAGCATTTGGCATTTCCTAATACTTAAATTAATCACACTTCAATCTTAATAATATTCATTTTATATTGTTTATGTGAAATGTTATAGAAAGTAAACGAACTGTACATCAAAGACCATTTAATGAGAAATTCATATTTTCAGCAGATGATAGACATATTACAAATCTGAGTATACCTCTGAGGAAATAATGATAGATATAAGCTGGGTTTTGAATAAAAAGATCACATAAAAATTGACACAAACTTGACATAACAATTACCCTTTCAAATAGCACAATATGGGTAGTTTTGTTGTTTTTAGTACTATTATTTATAAATTCATTCATGACATAACATCAGGACTTTTTTAGGTAACCAGTGACCTAATAGATTTTTAGGAGCTTTCTGTTTAGTATAACTTAGCTGCTTCTACTTGCAGCTTATATATAGTAGTAACTAGTTATTGTTACTAATTTGTCATCAGTGAGAAATAAGCTATAATTACACATTCTTTTTTTTTTTTTTTTAATTCCAGATTTCTTTTACAATACATATTCTGTTCAGGCATGTGAACTTTGTTAAACTGTCCAGGTAAGAAAAATATGCATAGTCACCCTTAGTTCACAAAAATGTTTTTCAAACATTAGGCAACTAATTCTGAGGGATTGATGTTATACATTCTTGGAGAAAATCTACAAATCTATTCTAAAAATGTTAAAAATGCTGTTGCCAGTTTCTAATAAAAAAGGTTTAAATTTACTGACTTTATTATTTTTGGTTAGGAAATGAGGGTTTTTTTTTTCCCCTGATGTCCTTAATTTTATTCTTTCTATGCATTCTTTTCTCTTGTTGTCCTAGTTTCTTCATAGTTTGTGTTGGTATTAATGATTTTTGAAAGTCTTACAAATGAGCTTTTTTTTGTTGGATGCTGTGAATCTTCCTCTGCCTACCAGAATATCAGCATTGCAAACAGGATTGTCTTTGAGAAAACCAGAGATGATACTTTAATAACCTAGGAATGGCACAGCAACAGTAGGGTGGCTGCCAGGAGCTGACGGTAGCTTTAGAAATTTATAAACACCATTTCTGTAAAGCTGAAATTAATAAAATGCAATTATGGAATGAATACTGCAATTAATGGTCTGGTTACCTGTAAAAAGCTTCTGGGTACCAAAAAATCATGACAAAACAACAATTTGAAATCTTACTGTGTGCAGATTGGTAGGCTGACTAGTATCAGAKTTCAGGGCTTTTACCTGTTTAATACCTGCTTGACTGATTGTTTTGTGCTTTAGGTACTGTTCTAAAAAAAGCATTTTCTTTGGTCCTCTCTCTTATTGTTATGTACTTTATTGATACATTAGTGCGATACCATGTGTATGCAGTAGAGTTTAAATATTGCCTACACCTAATCCCATCATTTTTTGATGCTTTTTCTGAAATCATCTGATAGTTTGTTGAGAGAGAAAAGACAAAACGATTTACAGATACAATTTCTTAGAGACTGTTCTGCTCACAGACTTTGCCTTAGATGTGCATTTCAGTAGATTTATCCTAACTCTGGTTAAAATAACTAAATGAAGATGAAAAGGGAAATATGCACTGAACGATCCTGTGTAAATATTTCTCTTGTTCCGTGTTGTAGTGATCCGTGACTCTAACGCTTCATCAGTAATGTTAACTTCATCTTTATTTGTGGCTCTTTATTTGTTCTGTGGTGCCACTGATACCTAGAAAGCTTCCTCAATCTCAGTTATCTAAGGAGAAATCTCCTTCCTTTGGATCTTCTCCTGAAAATTTCCTTCAAACCCACTGTTTCCAGGTATTCCTTTATTTCCTTTAAAAAAACTGAGTATAGACCTCAAGTACTGCTGTCATCTACATTTCCCAAGTGTGATATTCCTGGATTTTGTTTGCAAGTTAGTCTGCAATCAGTCTTGTAAACAGGGAGTGAAACCTTGGTTTAGAAAAACAGTTACTGATTTTGAATGTTAACCTTGAGTACTTATTAAAGACAACTGATAGTACCAGATGGGTGAAAAGGGGCAAATGATCAAGGAGCTAAACTTGCATTCTTTTTTTTCTAACCTGAGCTGTCTTCATCTGGGCCCTGCAAGTGTCCAGATCAGTCATTATTCCAAGTTTCTTCTTCATGCTCGAAAATTTTTTGATGATATAAGCTGCAAGTATCAAAAATAAATAGATCAGATTAATAATAGAATTTTAACTGTTCCAGCAAAACCACAACTGGTGACACAGCTATTCAGTATTTCTGCTGTTCTTAATATAAAGATGTCTCCTGGACAGCTTGTCATGTCACTGCCCTTTCAAATATAAATTCTAATGAAATTGTAATGCTTAGATTGATCTGGAATAATAATTGATTTATTCATCAGTGTGTAAAATGTGAGAAAGATAATCATTATGGCTAAAATAACAAAATTCATTCCTTTTTTTAAAGTCTTTGTTTCTCTAAGTATCATTAATCATTATGATAAAACAAAAATCAATATATTTCAGTAAGATTTCTCTAAGCCTGTCTTTAAAACAACCTTATCATTTTATTTTATTAAAAGAATGAAGTTCATCATGATCATCTAACCTGCATTCTTAGTGAAGCCTCAAACCTGTTCCTTCTAGTTTTTCTCCTTCCTTACTCAGGCTCCTACTCCCCAAAATCATCTAGTCTGAGCCCCTAGTTGCTGGATAAAATATTAGACAAGCAAATCATTTTTTAAGAAGTAGTTGCTAAAGCCAGCAGTCCAACAACAGAGACTAGTCCCTGAAAAAGAGTTATGTAGGTAGAAACTGTTTACTGTTCTTACTGGCTTTGTTTATGGTTTCTTTTCCTTGCTAAGGATGATTGTAGCATTTAAGTAATAGAGAAACAATCCTACAGTAACTATTTCTGCTCCTGCCGTAAATGGATTGGATCCCAGTTTATGCACGTGTCTGAGGTGAGGTAAGGGCTTTGGCTGGATATGGGTGATGATGAGCACACAGAGTGCAGAGCTGATCTTTTCTACCTATAGTGAAATAGGAGCTAATTTGGCACCTTTCACATCTCTCTACCAACTTAAACATTAATTGAAGTATTTCAAGATAATTTGTGCCTCTTTTTCCGCACCCTGCCCTGCTGGTTTTTGTGGTTTAGGATGCTCTGAATCTAAACAATTGCCTAGTGATTTAAAGCCCAATTCAGTCACAGTCAAATAGACACTAGTAAAACTGAGACCTAATTGGTATAGGTCTGTAAACCAAGCACTAGATATTTTTCATATGTTTAGCCACTGCTGTATGAGCAGGGCCCCTTGAGAGACTGAGGCATTGGGTTGCTATTGCAATGCTGAACAATAATGGAATTTACTGCAGATACTATCAACAATAATTCTTACAACAATTAGCTCTCTGGCAACATGCAATATTTTAAAGTTTGCAAGCCTGCTAGTATTCTCTGAGGCATGGAAAGCTTGCTGAAAGTATGGGTTTATCATTAGTACACAATTTCTGTACAGTGCACAGATGTGGACCAAATATAACATAGAAAATGCAACCCAAAAATAATCATTTTTATTTCTTTCACTTTAACCCTACATTTTATGCATTTTTGTGCAACTGATGACATCTTCTGTCTTTATTATAGGGGGTGAATTTGAGGTCTAAGTGAATATTAAATGCTCTAAATAGTTATTTTGGGAAAAAAAAGTTTTAAAAGTATAAACCTGAAGAGCTCTGGTAACTATCGATACAAAATTGCTTCAGAGATTGTTGGAATGCCAACAGTACTTGAGCCCCTTCAAAATGTTTAGAAATGTTAACATCTTAAGACTATTCTAGCACATGGAGTTAATGGTGGCCACAGAGCACGGTCACTGAGAGTGAAAACAGGATTCACAGTTTTCGCACGGGAGCTGTGATTGCCAGCGGTATGCTCGTCTGCGCAAGAAGCAGAAACAGCACCACGTGCTTCAGCTAATCACTCGCCACTCAAGTTTCAAAAACAGACAGCGATCAGTTCACAAACAAATTACAAACCAAAACRTATTCAAGCCAGTACAAACTAAACAAATGGCTGTCTACTAATTACAGTTTACTTAAGCCACCTCTGAAACACCTGATCCTTACCTCTCTCTGAGACACAGTGCCGGACTAGTTGGCCTTAGCTTCCATGCTGTTTGGCGGTTTCCGCGTTATTATTATTTTGGAGTCGTGAATGGTGTGAAACTGTGTGCTGTTACTGTGCACAGGGGTGAGTTTCCTACAGAATCAGTAAGAGGTGAGATTGTTTCAGTTTGCCGTTGAATAATTAACAACCAGAAGAAAAACAAAAGCATATGCTCAAGTATGTACTGGGTTATTCTTGCGTCTGTACTCAGAATTCCATACCTCTTTTGGCTAGTGCAGAACGTACTTTGAAAGGCAGTATTGTTATTGAAAGAGTGCAATTTCATTCATGTGCTAATAGTTTTCACTATTGAAAATATTTTAATTTAGAAATATTTCTCATAATGCCCAGCCACAAGTAATTGCTCTTCTGGGCCCTTTGTCTTAATCAATGACAAAAATACATGAATATATATGTTTCGAGAGAGACTTTAAATGAAGGCATTTGTTAAAAGGGCTATTTCTTTTTCAGCTTGGCTATGCAAGAATATGAAGGAGTTTGAAACAAGTAATTATAAGAAGATTACTTGTGAATCTCACTGTAACTAACATGTCATTTTGGTATGCTGTGAGAGTAATTCTCTTTGGTTTATGTCAGTAATGGTAATCCCCAGAACTCCCGTTAATTTCATCTATAGATTTTCATTTGCAGTATTTTTAATTAATGACTCCCATTTTCCCTTCTTACGTAGTAATAGCTGCTGGTAGCTACACTATGTCCTGTGGGTAACTGGGATAACAGGTGTTTCCAAAGTTCTTGCTACTCTGAACTGGCTTTCCTCAAGGTGATACCACATACATCAGTCTTTTCCAAGCAGGAGATAATCATCAAAAGTTCTCCCTCGCTTTGATCATCCACTTTGTGCATTCTAGGTCAGATATTACTCCSATATAGTTAAAATACAACTTGAGTGATAGTGGATCAAGCTGTTTGTATGCAGATCTCACCCGGGCAATAACAGGAGAYTCTTCCCTGGAAGGACAGACGTTAAGGGAGCCAGTTAGAGAAGGGAAACTCTGCCTTCATTAGCTAATCAGGGCTGTGTTCCCAGCCAACTGCACATATTCAAGAAGTTAGGATCCCAAACCAAATCTGCCTTCAAGCAGCTGTGCCACTAAACATTCTCTTTATGTTTTTTAAGTGAAAATCTGAATTTTTGTGACCTTTTGAAATGAAGTGCAAACTTGAGAACAATAAGTTCTAATGTGTAAGAAATGCACAGTATCTCTGTTTCTGTGCTGTGTCTGTTGACTTAGGAAAGTCTAACTATATCAAAGGGTCTCAAGCTAATTACTATTTTTTTTTTGGGGGGGGTATTCTTTATGTGTAAACGTCATGTCTTAAATCATTAGCATATTGGACTCCAGCCTTGGAGCTACATCCATGCAGAGAAGGCCCTTGTGTTCAAGAAAGGTTTTGTCGGGTCTTCGTACAACCACAGGAGGCCAATTGCAGCGTCAGGATCTTGATAAACTTAGTAGCTCTTTTTTTCCCCGGCCATCCATCTTGCAAARTTTGATTATTTCTTCAATGCTTCAGCTGTTGGATGTGAACAGAACTCCTGCTTTCTTTAACTTTAGCATTAGTAGCTACAAAAGACTTTTTAAAAGACTGATTCTGACTTTTAAATCTTGGACATTTCTGAAAGTATTTATAAAAGCATCCAAGGCTCAAGAGTAAGAACCAGTCTTCTTTCTTTCATCTCATAATTTTTGCAATATTCTTATGGTTGTTACTGGAGGCAGAAGGAAAGAAGAGCCCTAAGAGATATTTTCCTATGTAATTATACTAAATTGTATTAATTTAAAAATCTTCAMAAATATTAAAGGTTATCCTCTGCAATGCTTTCATTCTTCATTTTGTGTTTTCTTGTTTTTGTGAGGAAATGCCAGATGAAACATAAATTACTGGTATTGAAGTTGGCTATGTCTGTATTTCAGAAGAAAAAATGTCTATGAAAGAAAAAACGTCCCAASTTTCAGAAGAAAAATCTCCCCAATTTTAGTTCTGTAGAGCTTCAAAATTGCTTTTAAAAATTGGTGAGAAACATCAGAATAGGACACTATGTACTTCTTTTYTTCTGAACTAGTTCAGTACGGTAGTATTTCAGAAATTACAGGAGCTATGAAAAGGGAACTACAAGCCTCATCTTGGAACAGTGGAACCATAACTTCTGTGGCTTTAGCATTTTCTTAACATGAAGAACTGGATGAGATGCTAACTTGCTTCATGTTTTATAGTATCTTAAAATCTGTCGTATGTCCAAAGGCTTAGTTTTAAGTAGTTTTTCCTGGAAGATTTAAGGGAAAATTTCATCTAAATATACCAGCAGTATGATTATTTAGTTTGAATTGATATTATCAGGAAGTTATTTTTATTACTACGGCTTTAATGTCCAAAGAGTTATTTGCTTAGTTTTCCTAATACRTAGCAAAAGTGAACAGCTGTTTTACAATTGTATTACTGATTTCTCAGTAATTTCACAACACTATATTGACAGCTTTGCTGTCTGATCTAATGGAATGTAACTAGGCAAATTATCAAGATAAAAAGTGCAAAAAGGATAGAGAAGAAAGGTTTTCTAAAAATGAGTTTAAATATTTTCCATCCTTTTTTACAACTGCCTTGCTGGAAACATCACCAGCTATAATAAATTAAAGAAGTTAAATTACAGAGTTCTGTGTGCCAACTCTGTCCTAGAACAGTAATATTTTTAAAGTTTTGTATCTTACTAACTCGTTATGATTGTAGAACAAACCAAAAAAGCTGTTTACCAAGCATAACTAATTCTTCTTGAATTGATAGTGCACTGTAAAGAAACTATATTAAAAGAAAGTTGCTTATGTTAGAAGGTTAAGCGTATGAAAGCAACGAAATGGCAGACAGAGATCTAAATCTGCTCCRTGTATATCTCAGTGAAGACTGAATGCCTAGGGCCCACTAGAAAATGACAATACTGTAATGCAGATTAAAGTATATCTTAGTCTTCTTGAAATTCAGTGATTGTAATGTGTTCTTCATGTAATTAAGGGTAAACAGAATAGAAGCTTAACTMTTGCAAGGTGTAGTTGCCTGTATGTTTAATGGCATCTTGTGTAATATAAGAAAAACATCAATCTTGAAGCCCARAGATCTTTTTTGGCTTCTGGCTTGCTTGTTTGTGTTACCTTGCAAAACTGAGGTAACAGTTTGGGGGGGTTTGGGGGGATTTTTTTCCCCCAATGTAATAATTTGATAACTGTGATCAGCCCTTACGCTTGAGCTGCTTTGTCAGCTTGGCCTCACAAGATCTGTGGTGCTATTTCTGCTTTGCACTGCAAATGGGTATGAAACCAAATTCCAAAATACCACCACCTAATAGAAAAGAATTCATTCACAGAGATAACGAGAACAGGTATGTACAGCTTTGGGTTTTCTTGGTCTACTGCTGTTGGATAAGCAGCATACTTTTTTAATAGARGAAATATAACAACCATTAATTCTTATATATCTAATTTTATACTTGTTAGAGAGAAGTGGGGAGTGGAGAACAGAGGAGATAAAAAATGTGCTAGAGAGGTGTATAATACAAAGRTTAAGGACATAAGCATATCCTTTGTTTCAGAATTCTTTATCTGAATTTTTTTGTTGTTGTTTAAATTCTTCAAACATTCTTCATGATTGTTCTCTATGCCTCTTTTTCTAAGCTCATCTTCTGCAGGTTGTTCATGGACTCATGTTTGCACTGTATATGGACTCTCAGTATGTCTGTAATTGAGGCATTATTCAGAGAGAAGAGAAGAGCTTAACAAGAGTGTATGTGTGGGAATGATAGAGGGTGAACTGGAGCATCGTTTCTCATTACAGGACACAGCTTCCGAGGATGTGATTTGTGTGAAGGCTTTCAGTTTTTCTCACCAAACTATTTCTTCATGTCTCTCTGGGTTGTATTGCTTTTGGAGTCACCACAATTTACCTTCTCAAATCATACTCAAAATGCCTGAAGTAGCTGCAAGTGTGCTGGATTGGGTCCATTGAATTTGCAGATGCCAGATGTATTGGGAGTGACAATGCAAAATCAATATGTACACAATGCAATTTAAAGGAAAATATTATGCAAATATATTTAAGTGTGACACTTTAAAAGGTAGTTACGTTTTAGATACATTCATTATTTTCTTCCTTGAATATCAAGTACTTCTTCCCTCCTGCCATCTCTCCCTTGTTTTCACTTGCTGTGATGGTTAGGTGTCATATTGCTGTCATAATGCTATGACTAGGCTTTTAGGTTAGTAGAACCTTGCATATTCTGCATTTATATTTGTGTTCAGTATTTTTAAAACAACAGATTATTCATTTAGACTTGGGTCTTTAAAGTCATATTTTAAAATATATTCCCTCCTGTGGGGCAGATTCTGAATTGCTTTTACTGAATTTCTAGTATACAGCATGTCTGCATTTTACCCCTAAGCAGTATATATATATAAAAAAAAGTATAGTGACTGACGTTAAGTTCTGTCTGCCCTGCTGCTTCAGACTTAACTTTGTGCATATTATGGTGTCAGCCACTTCATAAAGGAGGTGGCAAATCTATGTTCTTAGGCTTTGATGGTGGTGGTAGTTCATTTGTAGGTCACCTAACACACCAAACTAACAGCACTGTTAAACGATAACTGTGAATTTTTTTCCTTGGAATTTTATCAGAGAGGTAGATCAAACTCTTGTAATCACTTGCAGTGCACCTTTCAAACTTTAGCTGTACAGTTCTGTATTAAAATAAGGAGCCATTGTAGTTAAAAAAAAATGGCAAGCATACTTAGGCAGGCCATCTCTTTCTACACCTGCCTGCCTCACACAAATACATACTTTTTTTTTCCGTCTTTGTAAACATTTGTGAGCTTTAATACTGAATTTACATGTCATTTAATACCAACATGGCTGTGCTCTTAACTACTGTGATATCTTTCTGCCCATCAAATAAAAGCAAGCTTAGGATAGCTGGGAAAAATACTTCTCTGAATAAAGACCTTGGCAGGTTGGTTTCTTCTTGTTCTTGCTACTGTGGAGAGGCTCCACGRCTTCATGTTAGGAAAGTGGCAATGCGCTTCCTTTGAAAGACTTGCTTCAAATCTGAAAGCCTGCTCTTATTRTAATATCAACCTTGTGTTTTTGAAGAGGAGTAACAGCAAAGTCAGGAACTCTGTGAGCATCTCTTAGGTGCAGGGGGCAGAAGTTGCACGAGAAGATCCATACGTGTAACATAGTGCACCAAGCATAGCCCTCCTTTCCTCTCAGCCATCACAAGCAATGCTTGTGCTCTGTCACCAAGGTAAATTTTATCTGTGAATGTACTTACTCATATGAGTAGTCCCTTTATTTTTGTAACTATAAATCAAAAGTTTAGATTTGCTTATTATTAATACCATGCATTATGCTTGATTTTCTATTTGCATGTAGACACCATAATGTTAGGCATGCACGTTCACTTGCAAATCATATAAGAGCAGTTATAGACTAAAAACATAACATTGACAAAAATTAGGAAGAGAGAGATTAATATACTTGCAGTGAAGATCAGAGATATTACTTGGAGGCATAATAATAAATTAAGCAATGGACTGGGTGTAAGCCTGTATCAATAGTGCATGTAGCTGCAATGACAGCCTTATGAAAATGTTAGCAACATCATCGTTAGGTATGTTAACATTTCCAATTTAAGCAGGACTAGTATCCTCTTACACATTTGAAATGATTAAATTTTATCTGTGAATTTAACAGAATATTATGTGGAACATTGCATTTTCTGATGTTTTTCCATCCAAATTTGCTTTAAATATAACTTTAAGATCCTACCTATTTCTCCAGCAGAAAACCCACAAGCCGCAAATTTCACACAGGAGCATTCACAATTCTGAATAAAACAAACAAAATTACTCTTTTATAAAGAATTATAAAATATTTATACAAATTATAAATTTAACATGTTTATATAATCTATATAATAATATATAAATCTATATAATAATTATATAAAATTTTAACCGGGAATATATATGTRTATATATATATAAAAGACRTATATATAGTATTTGTTACTTATGATAAAGTTTTATCATCTAGTATCTTGAGTCAGCAAAAGCAAATATTTTATTTGTATCTGTGCTAAGGTTGCCCTCTCTGTACTCAAAATCATCTAAATCACATATTTTTCTACTTTTAAAACTTCATAATTATTGGTATAGAAAGTTGTGTGAAGTTAGGAAGTAGGACTCTTTAAGACATGATACCAGAAGTAAAAGATTGATCAAAACTTTGGCGATTTAGGTATGTTTGATATTTTGAAGGGAGAACAACAGAAAAGAATAAGAATGTGTTTAAACTGGTATTAAATTCAAAGAGAAGAATGTAAATTGAACTAAGAATGTTAGTGGCCAGGTATCCAAATAAACCAGTTTGATGATRAGAAGATACAAAATGTAGATGACATAGATTATAATTTTCTTCACACATAGTGTTTTAGCAAGAACAAGGAGATTAATTAAAGTTCGTATGTTAGAATAAATCTGTGTGGTCAAGTATTTGGATGGCAATTAAATAATCCTAAAAGGTGTATAATCKTATCAGAATAATAGGCTTGATTATATAGAGTAAAAGAATTCATGTTAACCGTGTTGTCATTTAAATGATATGTTGTCGATGTAGTGTGTGCCTGGCAAATAAGTTCTCTCAAAGCACAGAAATCCAAATTGGTAGAGAAGATAAAACTAGAAGAATGAAAATACTTTATTCTATAGGTTATTATACTGCTCTTACCATCAGATTATCKGGCTACTTTCCAGCAGTGCATTAAACTGTAGGATTAACATCTGTTGCTTAGCGCTCTGCTATTGCATTATGAATCTTGCAGACTTGAAGAAAGGAGGAGCAGAGAAGCTGCTGAAACTAGCTTAAATTTTAACAAATTTTGCGTGTGAAAATGTAAATTAAAATAGGAGGGAAGAGTAATAATCATGAAAATGATATCCAGGTAGGTGAAAGAGAACAGATTTAGATATCGGCTGATGCTGCAAAGACTTTTGGAAGCGAAGGATAGTAAGGAGCTGCCATTTGATCCATGAATGTTGCTGTCTATTTCAAGAGTAGTTCAGAAATGTGCAAGAGACTATTAAAAGAGACAACAACATAAAAGGCCAGAATTTTAGACTAGTAGATTTTAATCAGCCCAATATTTGGAAAAGAGCAGGGTTTCTAAATCTGTTATCTTTAAACTCTGCTGTGGAATTATTTCCAGAGCAAAAGCAGTTTTAGAAAATCTTTACTTCAGTAAATACTACTGTGTTCAGCAAGGAATTTTGATATCTGAGAAATGTACTCTTCTAAATAAGCAATATTGAAAAGATACCTAGAAAATCTGCATTTAGAATACTCTGAGTATTAAAGGGATAACAGAAGCAAATCTAATTAAACTAAAAAATAAAGCTGTGTTCAGTATATGGAAAAAGCAAACAGCTTAAAATATATAAACAATCAGGGACTCAGAGACCTCTGAAAAYAATCAGTCAAAAATTAGAAGACTGTAGGCTAAAAAGATCTCAAAGAGGAAGTGAAGAGACTATTTCAACCAAAAATAAAAGGAGTTTTCTTATATTTCAAAAACTGTGAAATTCTGCAGTATTTTAGTGTCAGTTTCTGCAGGAAGCTGCAATAAAATTCTATTTTTAAAGTAATTTAAAGATCTTGTGCGGCTTTTGAGTGAGTATAAATGAATAAAAGTTTTCTGAAGAAAAACCTCTGGAAACCTGTTTTTCTTAATATCTGAGATCAGTATATACTAAAGAAGTGGCTAATTAATAGAACTAATTCTTAAATGATATCAGACTTTAAAACTTCTTAAATTTTTTATACAGAATAACTGGAATTTAGTATTTCTTGTGTTTGGCTGCTTGATGCTTACGAATTTTAAGTGGAAAAGTGTCTGTTCAATCAAAGTAATTCAGAAAATGTGAAAAAMGTGTTTTTTCACAAAATACATGAGGACAGGGATTTCTTCTTTAAGGAGAACTCAACATTTTAATCCACACCTAACCATCTTAAAAATCTTCAAATTGCAGACGTGTTGGAAACATCCTGAGAACAGGATCTCTTTGGATTGTTTTCTTGCTGTATCACAGGTTATTTTGGAAGTGCCTCAAATGTCTTTCTTCTGGCTGTTACCCAGTTTTGACTTACATCAAATAGAAAATGACAGTTTTGTAACTTTTTCTTTAACCAGGAAGACCACAGAATTTGAAGACCATGTCCATCCCATCAATTACTTGAACTCATAAAATAGTGCAAGACTTGAACTTAAACCCAAATATCTAGTACAAATTTTATTGGATTTTTATCTAAGTCAGTTTATGCCAAATAGTTTCCCAGTTACAAATCCTGTAATGGCAAAGCTGCAGRTTTCGCTTGCTGTAATAGGTATTACTTACTACTTTGTATGAAATGAGGTATTTAGCAGTTCAAATAAATAATTTAGGACTTTAGATAGGAAAATGCTTGATGGTCCAGCCTGATTTGGACTCTAGGTAGACAGATACTTAYGTCCAGGCATACAGCCAGCAGGCTTCGGCCTCCGTTATGAAGCATCGCGTGTGCATAGCACCTCCAGGACCTCTGAAATCTGTTCGGTCACTACCTACGCTTTTTTGCAGACTTTAATGAATCACATTGCACAACCTGACCTCAAGGAGCACAATATRCTTTTAGTAGGATTGTTTCTCTCTTAATGTGCAGTGACTTATTGATTAGCCGTCCTCTCTAGAAGTGTGTATTTGCTCTGTAGTGATTTCCCACAGTTCTGTGGAGACAATACCACAAGCAGAAAGAAGGAATTACTCATCATCAATAACTCTTGTTCTTTGATAAGGTCCATTGATGGATGTTCTAGTTCATATTAATTTTGTATCTTACTGTTCTGATAATCTTTAAAGGCATCAGTGAAGTATAGGCGTTCTGTTGTGCTAGTGTTTTATGTATACATAATTAAAACAGCACAAGCTTTAGGCTCCCATACTGAAGATACTTCTGCATGTTTGATTGTATTGGTACAGATGGTTCCCTTAATTTCGGTGAGAATGATAATTGTAATAAATATGAGTAAGAGTTTGTACGATCAAGGCCTAGAGATCTTATACAGATCAGCTCCTCTTCTGGAGCATGAAAATAACAGGTTCTTCACTGGACATCCTGAGTAAAGGATGCATATTGCATACTTTGTGCATAACATTAAATTCAATAGACTATATATTGTTAAAATCCATATAGGAAACTGGCATTCTATATGAAAGTTTCCTCCTCCTAGCTGACAATCCCATTGCTGTTATTAATCCTTTGATACTAGAACTAGATCCTATCTGCAGAACTTAATGTCTTGTTAACTGAGGGGACTGCTTTCAAAATGCTGTATTCCATTTCTCTCCTGCTTGATAAAAGCTATCCAGAGCTGCATTCCAGAAATCTGGTTGCTATGTTTCGTGCTCTGCAAGCATTGGTTACCATAGTGTTTTAGAAAAACACCTTTTCAGGAAGCAGATACATAATCGAGTATAGTCCACAGAAGTTGTGCTGAATGAGCCATCTGTTAACAAGTTAAAAGTAATGTGTTTGTTGATTAAATGATTAGTACTCTTTAAATTCCTGTTACAATCAGAGAAATGTAAAAAAAGAGGACTTGAGAATATCTTCTACAGCATCCCTTTATATACCCTGAAGTTGGCTACCCTTGGAATATACCTTATTGTGAATGTCTTGTGTCAGGAAAATAAACTCAGCCCTTCAACAGCTCGGGCTTTCTAGAGAGCAACCTAGACAATGCACTCTACCTAGACTGCACGCRTTTCTTCAGATACTGCACCTCTGACCCACCGGTACAATTAATGCCTGCTGTCCTGGCTTTGCAGACAAGCCAGGATGAGTCCAGTACTGATCAAAGAGCAGTATAGTCATACTGGATCGCTCTTACTTAAATCAAAGGACATTTTRCATGCTATTGTAATATTAAATGCAAATTTCTGTCTTTGATCTCAAAGAACTAGGCATTATAGAAATGTATTTATACCATATTGGATATTTGAATGTCCTTAAGTCTATACAGTGTATGTAAACATTTACTAGTAGTATAAAATTCCAGAAAGATGTTGAAACATCTTTCAACAAGTACTTCAAGAGTCTGAAGTACTTGTGATAATTTGAAATGAGAAATAAAGGGTTTTGGCTTATTACTAGGGAAGATAAAAATACTTTCTGGTCTGATACATGACCATTGTTGKGCCTCTCAAATCCATCTTGTGCTGTTCAGACCTTCAGTAACAAGATTTTCAAACTAGGAACTAACAGACTATGCTAGCTGCTTTTATTTCATGGTTCAGCATATTTTGAGTTCTCCAATAATCATTTGGTGCTTGTTTATAATACATGTCACCCTTTGTCAAAGTCTGCAGCTTTCTGTTGGCTATCAAGTGTGAACTAAAACCATCTCTTAAGCTCAAGTGTCTTTTCAGCTGCACTATGGTAATACAGGCTGTGGTGTGGCTCCGGTCTCCCCCTCAATAAAACAATTTGATGTTAACATCAAATTCTCATTGATACATCTTCAGTGGGATAGCAGATGCRTAATATGAAATCATGAAATTCAGTGAGCCTGAAGTCACAAATTATACCAATTCATTTATTGATACTAAGTCAGCAGATTGCTGAATTCTTTTTTGTTGAACATACATGCATGATGTTTAATATTTACTTTCTGTATAGCTGTTCAGGATTTTTTGAGGAAAATATCTTTATGGATTTGTCAAATCAAACCTTTRGGCAAAAATTCTCACTTTTTAGGCAAATTTAAATTGGAAATATTTTCTCAAGTACAGTACTTAATTTCTGATAAAGACAAATAACAACCCAGTAACCAGGGATCTGATGACTAAGGTACTCAGCTGATGACATGAAACCTCACTTYAGTGCTGAGTGCCCTGTGCTGGTACACTGTGAATAGTCTTATGGAATGAAGCGTGGTTGTGCATAGCAATATTACCAAACCGTGAAGGACAAGAACTAAAAAAATCCCCAAATCCTACCTAACTCCACAATGTGAATTTTACATAGATAGTGTAGAACTGTGATTTGATTAAGATTTTGAGTTACTTTTGCTCTACATCTTCTGAAGAGCAAGCTAAAATAAATACTAGCTCTCTACTTGGAACACTAGTTTTAGATTATTCCTGTGAGTTATCACTTCCAGATAACACAATATCAATTTTATGATGACACCCACCAGCAATAGTGTTTGTTTGTTTTTGTCAAAAAATGCCAATTCATTGAAAACACAGCTGTTTGCAGGAGAGTCATTTGCAACTTTCACTTTTGGAAAAAATATTGGAGAAGGGCATTGTAAAAGATCCTGCTCATACATTTTCAACATCAAAATTCATTTTTTGTATTTTAAATACCTTCTCAGCCCTGTAACCTACATTTAAGGTATAAACAGTTCCCTTCCCCACAATCCAGCAACCTGTAAATTATACATGTATAGTGGAAGCAGAAGTTAAGATCCAGAGTCCTCTCTCCCCTGCTTTTGATCACTCATAGCCTGCTCAATCTTCCGAGAAGGCTCCAAGCCTTTGATCTCCTCTGACTCTATGTTGTTTAGATTATCTGAGGACGTTGATTAGTTTGACATGTAAGTTTTAATCACAAATCTATGGCAATTCAAACTAAAAAAAAAAATGTAGCTATTCATACAAAAAATACTGAAGAATCAAACTCGAGAATGAAGTCAAACTTGAAAACATTAAAATGTAAGTCAAGTTAATGGTTTCAATATAAAAAGAAAGCCTAAACATTTGAATTGTAGGGCTTGTGCTATTTGGACTGAGATTATTTTGCAGACAAATTTCCCGTGGAAAAATTGGTAACTGGAAAACAGAAAATTTGGACTGAGATTATTTTGCAGACAAATTCCCTGTGGAAAAATTGGAAACTTGCAAATAGGAAATTGTTTCCTGTCTAGTTTTAATCAGCCTTGATTCCAAATAAACTGATCCTTTAGTCTGCTGAATAAAAAACACACTTTATATTGGGCTATAATGTATGTGTTCTTTCTTTTCAACTTAAAGTTACAACCTACCCAGTTTCTTTGGTCAGCACAACTGAACTTCCTAAGAATATGAGCAAGAAATGTGCATGTAAAGGCCCCATATTTTTGTAATTAAATTCAAAAAAAAGATCTGTGGGTGTGTTTGAATATGTGAGCATATATACCTGACTGCAAAACATTCTGATGTTTTGGAAAATACGCTTCAGATTTGTAAGAATATAGGTACCTAAAGATGTACATAATTCCTTCCTGAACTAATTATGAATATTTCACAAATACTAATATTCTCTCTTTACGCATGAGCACTAAACGGTGCCCATGAGCACTGAACAGTACTTGTTTTTGGAGATGGGAGACTGTATGTAGTGCGCTATAGCATAAAGAGAGATGGGTGACACAGAGCACAAGTTCTAGTGAAGGCCACTTTTGGCTAAGTTTGGCTGCCTAGCTACTGATGGCTGAGCAAAATGCTCCCTTTAAATAACAAACTCCTTTTATAACATTCCATAACATTTTCATTYAGGTCCTAAGCAGTCTGGATTCATACAGGGTCATACCGGAGAGGTACACAGTAAAAATGTAAAAATTGTTTATCATTGATTGAGAAATCAATGGTATAAAGAATGTCCTTGCAGCATCCATATTTTCCTGATTTATATTCAGGTTGAGAATGAGTCCGAGGCAAAGTAAGTGGCCTTGCAGGACCCTTGCTGCACAGTAGGGAGGGGGGAGCCATCTGCGCTTCCCTCTGAGTTGCATGTGTGCAGTCTATGAGGATTTCCATCCTGCAAAGTCCTAGGAAAGGACTGCTGTTGTGAAGATGTTCCCCAGCACTTACGCATGCAACTTAAGCAAGTGCTGCAGCAGTATTTGAAGAGGAGTACTGGGATGGGAATTACAGTGGAGGAGCTCTAAGCAAAAAGAAGTGCTGTTAAGTCAGGAATTAATGAAAAGGTTTCTGGCTTTAAATATGGCTTTTCTTGTCTTGAAGAGATATTAGAGAAAGAAGTCAACATTGATTTATTTATTGTTTTATCAGAAGTAGAAGGGATGTGAAGAATTACTTGTTGTTTACTGTCTTTGCTAGCTARTTCTCTGTGTTTACTGTCCTCTTTCTCTAGTGATGTTTTTCACAAGATACCTATAAATTTCAGTTGTGACAAGTAGTGGTTAAATTGGTGCAAACTGAGTAGGCATTATTTAGAAATTACTGAATTCAGTGTAGTACTTACGATTCAATGCAGTATAGTTAAATACTGTACAATGTCAAGTATTCCATACTTTATTTTCGTGTGTTTTTGAAAATTAATGTTTGAAAATAAGTCTTTGTTATGTTTCAATCTAGAATYGGAAGATCATATAAGTTTATTGTTTTTCATGGAAAAGTGACATACTACAAGTTTGTTAACTTGGCAAATATAGGTCTTTCAGGTCTTTTCATCTGAAGAATGAGGATGATAATACTCAGCTGTATTTGTACATAGAYCTACAAGAAACAAATGAGGTAAAAAGGATGTAAGAAGAGTTTTTGTATATCTAATACTAGGTGTAAGTGAGGGAGTTGAATGCTGCACCTCTGGAACTGAAATTGTTTAACGTTTGTGGAGTGAGAATACTGAAATAAGTGTGGGATGAAGCAGGTACACTGAAGGAAATGTCTGTGACAAAGGTTTTCTAGCCTCATCTGTTCGATTTGGTATTTTATAACACCAAAGCATTTTCAGCTGAGGTATTCCRTTATTTTTATGGAGACAACCCCACATCATTCTGTGCCTGCAGGATTACCCATAAGAAACTAAGTTTTTGAGATGTGGGAACTTGTTCTTTGTTTGGGCTTCCCTGTGTGCTCCTCAGAGCATCAGCACGCTTCTGGCAGTGCAGCCTTGCCTGTACGTGGTGGAGAGCTACTTGCCCTACTGCACTCATGCTTCATAGCTAAGAACAGAAAGCCTGTTCCTATTTGCCCAGGGGAGATGCCTTAATACAGCAAAATAGATACTGGAGAAAGCTCATTTGAATTTTAGGTAGCTGTTTCCATTAATTACATTTTCACCCTTTGCTCTTTATGAATATCTATGCTTTTAGAGAAATAGTTGATCTTACAAAGCCTGTGAAGAAAGCTTTTCTTGCATGAACACGAATATTTGCTGAGCATAACTCAAGTTTTTGCTGCCATCTATTTTAAAAAGTTTTCTGTCTCCCGTAGCAAAGCAGGAAGAAGGTTGTAAAGTTCAGGATCTAACCATATAGCCTAAGCAGCAGAAAGTTAAAACAAATAGGCTGCCGATAACCCAGGGACAGAAGTTTAGAGGAAAAGAGTTAGTAAAAGTAAGATTGTTCATGAAAATTTCAGGAGCAGAAAAATTGCGATGAGTGACATCTCTAACCCTTACCACAGAGCATCTTGCTCAAGTCTTTTAGTTCTGTGGTGTTAACCTTAAAGCAGAAAAAAGGGAATACACAAYGCCATTTAAAGATAACATGAAGGTAGAAAGTAGATGATAAATTGTCATTTGCATGCATTTTGCATTTTTTTTTTGCCTCTGTATTCTAGAGTCTTTCAAAATATGGTCTGTAGAGCAAGGAGTTTTTATTTTCATGTGAAGTGCTATGGCTTGCAACACAATATATAAAAGTTAAACAAAAATATTTAATATATCCAGCCCTCACATGTCCTGTTTATTTTATGTGTTAATTTTAAAATTTTAATGCGTRGTAACTACATTTATGCGCTCACTAGTTTTGTATTTAAGAGCAAACACATTAAAAGAAAAGTAAACATTGCCCACTTCATTCATTCCCTTTCCTTTCACTATGTGACCGTTGCGGTGTTTTTTTCCAGTCCTCCACTCTGTCATTCTCTCACAGTTTATGCAGGGTTGCCATGGCCCCGAGAAAGCTCCACTTTTTCTTTTCCAGCTAGTTTACAAGCTGTCTGGTAGGCTAAGAAGGTCGGGGTGCCYGTTGTCCTGTGGGAGCTCAGCACAGACGTAGTAACCACGTTAGACTGTGGCCGGGAACTCCCAGCCCAGTCCAGATTTCCCTTCTGCTTTGCCTTCCCCTTCCTGCCGTTTGGGTGTTAGAAGAATCAAACAGTTCCTTCTTCTAAGTGCAGCTTCCCTCCACCTGGCCATTTTGCCTGCTCCAGCTAGACGTGAACAAGACCAGGCACTCTGGCAGATATTTTATTTTTGTTCCGTCGTTGCACTAGTTCATAGGCAAAGCACTCAGATTCATCTACATCTCTAATTGTTGCCTGGCATATATGCAAATGATTTTTTAATAACTTTCTAACATCCTCCTTCGATACTAGTGAAGCAAGTACTCATTCTTGAGGGCTAGCCACATGTTAACGTGTTTTTCCACACAGAAAAATAAAAGTGACCACGTGGAACCCTGTGTCTGTCGTCTCCCTAAGGCTGCCGCTCAGGTTCGCTCCGCTCAGACTGTATATTATTTCCAATTAGCGGCAAACACCCACCTGAGATCTGCAAGTCAGACTATTTTCTTGTCCTTTTTAACATACCATCGCCAATAATAATAGTAATAAATTTGAAACAGAATCTGTGTTCATTGTAGTTTACTTGGAAGGTTCCAATCAGTTCTAATTAAACCATTATTTTCACCTTTGCTGCAAATACATGCAGGTTTATAGGTTGCACTGGCATGAGTTGTTAATTTGATGTATTTTCACCTAGACATTTTTACAGCTGTTGGTGAAATTAAGATGGAAAGAACTGAGCTTGATTCCCACATGCCTGTCAGAAGAAAAAAGAAAAAAAACTTGTTTTGATTTGCTGACCCAAATAAATCAATAAGCAAATTATCAAAACAATAAAAAAGGAATCTCAAGTTGCAGTTTCCTCATAACTGTGAATTAAAGTCAGTAGAATTGGGGTTTTGAATATTGTGAGCCTGAAAGAACTGAATTTAGTTTTAACTAACCTCAAAGGGTCCCAGCGATCTTCATGGGAGAATGCCCCAATGTCTCATTTTTATATTTGAAGCTTAAAGATAGGCAAAATTTGCTTGTGATCCATCTAAGGCAGTGAGTTTCTTTACAAAAATTCTTGAGGTCCGAACTATATGACTATAATGAAAAATATTTGGAGTGAAATGCAGAATTTCCATGTATAACGGAAATAATAGATAGTAGCCTAAGGACTAAGTGGCCTTCTTTGAATTGCAGTGAAAAGRAAGTATCTAGGTTAAAAATCATGCACGAGGCATTTCACTCCGATAGGGAATTTGGGAGATTCTGTACAACGTCACTGTATCAGAGAGCTGTTCTGCTTCTGGCCCTTATAAAGCTCTCAATCCGGGAGAGAGAGACATGAAATTGTGCATTGATTTATTTATTGGGTCTGCAGGCCTGAAATGAGTCTCTTCTGACAGGCAGATCCCATCTGTTGACCAAAGAGAGAGGGATCTCAGGTGCATTTACTTGACAGGGAGAATGGGGGTCATTTCCATCCCCATGAGGAGAGATGGCTGGGAGCTCTCTCCTTCCCCAGCCACACCTGCCCATCCTGCGCCTGCTCTGCAGGTCCCTGGCTCCAGCGCTCATCTGGACTGCGGCGGGGGCTGCCTCGGTGCTGCCAGGGCACCTCCAGGGTGCCCCAGGCTCCCTGGTCCCAGCTGTGCCTGGGGGCTATTAGGCTGGGGGACATCTCGGTGCTTAGAAGTCGCTTCAGTTGCCCAACTCCTGTTGTAACCATCTCCCTCTACTTCGAAGCCCCCTTTCTCACACTTCCTTGGTAATGAACCTTCAGTTTCCTTAAAGTAAATAAAAGCAAAACTGAAAGGAACTATAAAACAAAGCATAAAAGTAGCTAAGAAGTCGAACAGTTACGGCCTACAGTATTCATGAGACCAGTTTCTTCTGTCCTCCTGCTGTGGTTTCTAGGCTGCTGTCTTTTCCGTTGTTTGGCCTTCCGTAACAGTTTTTAGCAATAAGCTCATTAGAGTGCAGTGCATTTGTGCGACTGCCTACTGATGCCCATAGGTAGAATGGGCCCCTCCCAGCCATCCATTTTTATTGATGTGGAAACCAGAGAAGTTACCACGTTTTAACATCTAKTTTGCAGTAACTATTAAGCTTTTGTGTGTAGAAACACAGATTAGATTTATGTTCAGCTGGTGACAACATTGAGTGCCTAGATATGTTCCGTTTTAGGTGCTGGGAGGATGTGTATTTGTTGCTCATTGTTTTATGTAGTATTTTCGCATAATTGTTCTATTAGAACAATAGATGGGCAAAACTGAAATTTCGGGTCTAAAGCAGAGGAGTTAATGTCCATTTTTTTATCCAGTTAATAACTTACATTTTTTATAAATTCTATCTGATTGCATCTCTTCTCAAGAAAGTCTGGATGAACAGTATTTAGAGAAAGGGAGGGTACTGACTGGTCTCAAACGTGCTGGTCTGCAAACTTGCGGACCAGCTGTCCTACCTGATAGTGAAGATAAGAGGGCTCCAGATGAAGGGTTTTGTGCTGCTGGAAACACAACCAGCCTTCTCAGGAGACTGCTTTGAGGAAGATTGCAGCAATATTGCATCCCCACTGTTACTAGTGGGTATTGCTGCASACAAGTGTAATTTGAGCTGGATAAAATCAGGAGGTAATAAAGAGAGGGAACAAGAAGAGAGGAGAGATCTGCTGTACCCTAGACTTTTTTTTCTTAGGGAGAAAAAATGTCCAGGGAATGCTGCGTTAACGCAGGGGAAAAAACGAGCGCTGCTTTAAATCAGAAAACTTGCATTATACTAAGTCCTTTCGTTTGGGAAGCATTTTGGTATGTTAGAAAGTAAAGTTGCAGACTAGGCATGTTTACTAGACCTTTAATTGCTATGTTTAGTAGAAAGACTCCCCCCCCCCCGCTCCTTTTTAACGACAAGAAGCCAGAGTTTGCTGTGCAAATGAAGCAGGCTTTGCAAGAATCAGATTCACTTTGGACGACTCTTCACATTCCTAGTCATCATTACATTAGGCAGCACAATCCCATCTCTGGTTGATGGGCAGAAAAAGTGGGCAGCCTGCCAGGTAGACGTTTCCATGGCTCCCAACCCCCAAAGGTGATGCGTTTTTCAGCTAATTCAATGAAGAGTGGGCTGAACTTTGGGTCTAAACTAGACAATAGCTGCCTTCGCAGTATCAGCAGAATGGTTTATGGGAATGCACTCCACATTTGGCAGAGAATCATGTGACCTTACGGCTGAGATTTTGTGATGGTGCCAACGGAGACTTGGAAAGCAGCACCCGTTCTGACTTTTTTCCTCCTTTCTTACATGGCTCAGAAAATGGTGGATCTTAATACTTGACTTTAGCCAGACTCAGCAAGCGATTGAGCTTTGAAGCACAACTTTGCCTTTATTCTGGCTTTTTTGGCACACCACCAGGAGGCTGTCCCTTTCACGCCTGATAAATTCTGCTTCTTATCTCTAAATAGAGAAAGGAAAGAAAGAAAATATAAGCAGAATATTTAGACTTCATAACTGAATTTTGAAACGACAAGTTTTATTTTTTATTGCTGATCTGTACTTTAGAACAACCCTCCTGAGTGTCTGAAGGATAAAAGTTTTTTT
Source organism: Rhea americana (assembly GCF_003343005.1). Taxonomy (NCBI): domain Eukaryota; kingdom Metazoa; phylum Chordata; class Aves; order Rheiformes; family Rheidae; genus Rhea; species Rhea americana. The sequence goes on from NW_028186712.1 coordinate 4,210,134, forward strand.
TTTTTTTTTCCTTCCCCTCCTGTTTAATGAACAGGCGTTTGAACCGGGCAAACGGGGCGACAGCATTGAACATGAGATCATTGCAGCATAGTGTAGCAAACTGGCACCCTGCCTTTTCACCCCTTTGCTTCGGCAGATTTGTGCAATCCCCATTTATAAAATCAGCGCAGGGGCGAGATGAATTTTCTGGTCTCTCCCCACCTCTAGTCCTGTGCAGGCAGTTGCGGCAAGGATTGGTGCAGCTTTTGCGCAGTGCTTTGTGCTTGGAATTCCGAGAAGAGCGAAAAAGAAGACAGGCATCCTGGTCTTATTCCGAGAAATAACAGGAGCCCCTGAGAAGAAGAAACAGATCTGAGTTTGTCCTACATACAAGAGTGCAGAAAAAAAGTGACTCTCCTGCTTCCAAAAAAAAAAAAAAAAAAAAAAAAAAAACCCCCCCTCACCTAAAAAAAAAAAAAAAAAAAAAAAAATAGCTGGCACGTTTAACTGCAGAGACATCAGGATGTGTTAGAGCTGCTTAAAACAATATAGCAAAATGAACCTAAGTGATTGATTCTGTTAGTAGAAACAAAAAAGAAAGAAGGAATTTTTTGTTTGTTTGGCTATTGCTTAATGTAGCATTATTTTGCACTGGGTGAAAACGTACCTTTCATATCAGGTATAGCTTCTTTTTCTTTTTTTCCTTCCTTATTTTTATTTTAAACGTTGTTTTGAAACTGAGTCCTTGTGTATTAATTTTAACATAGTCAGCYGATGACACTTTTTTAAACTAACTTTTTTTGATATGTTTGATCTAATACTGCTAAAAATAGAAAGTAAATAAAAAACGAACTGTAGAAATAAGTAGTTAGGTACATTTTATCTAAGCTAAGTACTGGAATTGTGCAAAGATCTTTATGTTACATTTATTCAGTGTAAGCTTTGGTTAGCTAGAAGCAAGTTGTGGGTATTTAGATCTGCTAAGGTTGCTAAGGAAAGTAAATTCTGTTTTTATAAAGTTTGACTCGTGCTTTCAGTTTCTAAAGAGAGGAAGAAAAAGAACGTGTTAATCTATAGGAAGAGAGCACTCTCGTAACCAGTGTATTAAAGTTATTACTGAGTTAATTCATGTACGAGTTTCTTACGATTTGTATCTAAATCCATTACAAAGAAATCAGTGTAATAAGCACGGGCATAAAAGGCACATTATTGGGACATTCATGAAGAAAGCTTGGTTTGCAGCTAGTAACAGTGACTATTTTAAGATGTTCGGTAAAGCAGCACTTGTCCAAGAATAGCTGAAAACAGTATTTAAGATATCCATTGAGAATGTTTGTGATAAGTGCATGCAAAGTTACAGTAAGTTTTGAGCATATGACTGCTTCAGCACACCCTTTTTTAAAAGCATTTATCTGTCCTTTGTAATGTATGACCAGGTAATTAGAACAACGTGTAACAAAATTCATTTTGACTGATACATTTTAAAAAGCTCAGCCAGATTAGTGTTTTATGTATTTTGGATTTTTTTTTTTAGTATTTCCCATCCTTTTGCATTTATGTTAAAAATATAGAATTCTTCAGCTAGAAATTACCTTGAAACACATCAGAAATGCTTATGTATTTATTAAAATGTTCCTTATAGATTTTTCTCTAATAAAAACCTTTGTGGCTTAAAAAAAAAAAGGTTATTTTAACAAGTACTTTTCTTTTTATACCTTACCAGTTAGAGAGCAACTTCTAAAATTATGTCCTAATTTTGCTACCTTATATTTTTGTTGCTCTGCAGTGAATTCTGGGAAATTACTAAAAGGAGATCTTATGTATATGACACATATGCCTCCATTTGCCCATTTATTAAGAAAGTGTTTATAAGATTTATGGTGGTATTTCCCTTAATAGTTTCGTTAGAATAATTAAGTATGTCTTTAATAGCTATGTCTGTTGGAAAAAATTGTGCTTACATTGCTTGAAAGAACATCTTTCATTTGTAAATCTTAGCACAGTAATCACATTTTTTTTCTTTATAGTTTTACAAGCATTTTTTGCTTTAACCAGTTCAACTTATCCTAATATTTTTTATGAAGTTCCATATCAAATTACATTATGATAAGCACCATTTGATAAACCCTATTTATTTCTATTAAGTCTGATCCTTCACTTCTGGAATTCCTAATAAAAGTAAAATATTTGTTGAGTGAAAAAAAAAAAGGAAATACTAAATAAAGTAGTCCCATTGTCAAAGTGTGTATGTTCACAGCATGTCTTCGCATGGCCTTTTGAGAGGAGCATCAGCAATGTGTCAGTTTTGTATCTTAAAAGCATAATTACTAATTTTCTACATGTTTCAGGTTGTTCTGAAAGCACTTTTCATAGAGCAGATGTTTGAAAATCTTTCCCTAAATTTCTTTTTTTTCTTTATTTAGTGAAAGGAAAATTTTTAAATGAAAATGGCAACTGAAGAAGTTGAATATRCCAGAATTCAGCGAAGGTAATACAGTGATCTTAAATATTTTTCTAGTAGCTGTTAAAGAATAGAAGTTCATGGCAAGAGCAGTTTAACTTTAAAGCAATTTCTTTCTCTAAGAGAGCCTACAAATAYTGTTTTGCAAATACGTATTGAACTTTTTTTCTGATTACTTTCTGTTGAGAATATTGCAGTTTGGGTAGCCTTTATACTTTTTGTTTCTATGACGCTTTAGACTAAAATGGAAGATCAATATATAATTTGTTCTTTTGTTGTGTCTAATAAATATATAACAAATATTTAGTGGTGTATAGGTGTATAATTAAAATGGTTGGATTTAGATACATAACTAAAATGCAATGATCAGTTCTTTTTGAAACATAAAATATCTCTTTTGTTTACAAAAATTAAAATCTGAGAAGCAATCTTACAGCATTGGTTAGAATCATTTAACAAGATATCTGTGCAGCCTGTATTCATACTTTTGGTATTAGAATAAATATTTTAGTTTGAGAGCGTTGTATGTATTCTAACACTTCAGCATCATTAGGAAATAATTACAAAGATGTCATTCTTTCTGAATGCTGCAGAAATGTTGTAAATAAAATGAAAGCAAGTTTAAAACATACTCCTCTAGAAAGTAAATTATGAAATTATTTCTAAAATGCAGTGAAGGTACAGTAGACCTTGCAAGATTTAATCCACTAAAATTTTATAAAGCCTGGTGGTCATTACTAATATTCAGCTGCTATTACTGAACAAGAAATACATGTTGCAATCTGCAAGAAAATTAACTGTAGGCCTGATTCAAAAGCTCTGTTAYTGGCAACATTCGTTCTCCCGAAAGGGATTTTGCCCACTAACAATGGCAGAATCAGGCCTTCCATGGGAACTGATGCAAGGCAGAGGCAGTAAGTAAAGTCTTGTTCAGGTACAGATTTCACTAAACTGCTGAAAGCATAAGAGACCTTTCTACAGCACCTGTTTTTAGATGATACCTACTTCTTATGCCTGTATTTTACAAATGTATTTGTGGCTGTATTGTTACAAGTTATCCTCGTGTCAGATACTGTGCTTTAAGATGCAGTATTTATAAATACTTCCATTTAAAATATGTAGGTTATAAAACTGCATCTGTGTCTCACATTTTTGACTGACTGGGTATTGTCTCAAAGGACCTATTTTCAGTCTGTTGCATAGGATACTCTACAATTAGTGTGTAATAATTTGTATCGTACTGCTTACCGGTCACAAGAAGAAAGTATTTGTTCTAGGAGTTAACCCTGAAGTTTTTCAGGATTACCCTTCTACTTGCAGTCTTATTTATTAGGCAATAGCATTGATTAGAGAATTAGTGAATAAAATATACAAATTAAATTTGCTTGGAGCAATAGGCATTGCTTAATCAACAAATTATTGTAAAGTACTAGCTAAAAAACTTTGTAATAGGAAGAAAGAGTTAGGTGCTCTTTATAGTGTTATCTGAGAGCTGCACTCCAGTTTGCCTCATTGCTTTTCAGATTTAGTGGGTTGATTATTATTTTGGGTTCTAGTATAGATACGTGCTCAGACACAAAGCACAAACCTGTATTGTTCACTTTTATCTTACTTCCAATTAYGGATTCCAGTCTTGCATGCTGTATGCATACTGTAGTCAGATTTAAGTTGTTGGGAGTTCATCAGTAAGGCATAGTGTGCTCAGAAGGATGTTAATTCCTGCTGAAGACAAAACAGTCTGTTGTGCAGGCAGTCTGTTAAAAATGATTTTTCTTCCTTTTGCAAAAAMCAAGTTACTTTATGAGGGTCTTTGGCTTGTTTGATGCATTCATCATCTATGCAGCTATGCTCCAAGAAGCCGCCTTTACAACTGATTGTAGTATTTTTACTCTTCATTGCTCGTCAGTACAGTTGCTTCATGTTTGTTTGTTTAAAGTCTTCTGCGTCTCAGTTTAAGAGGGAAAATGCTAATCAGTGATGCCAATTGGCATAAACCCGTAGATCCGATCTTGTGTTGAAATGTACTGCACAAGCTCGCTTCTATGGGTCTGTGTCAGTATGGTGATCTGGCAAAACTTTGTGCAGCATGCACCGTGGTATTTGACAACAATCCTGAGGGAAGGTTTCAAACAAAACTAGACGTTGGGTTTATGGAATGCATCTCATGTCCATTGCCTTATCTTCAACTTAAGTGATTTTGTTCTCTATTTTAAGCGCCTTTGGCTTAATATTTTGTTAGGATTTACAAAGACATACGAAGAAGTTAAAAGGTTCTTGTGGAGTAAGGGTAGGATATACTATTTGCTAACTTTACAAATATACCAGTACAAGGTATTGTATTCAAATAAGAGAAAAAAGAGAAGCATCTGCTTGATTTTCAATGTTAAATTAGGCCAAATGGCCATTTCTTTCCAGAAGTGTAGTTGGACTTGCATCTTTCCTGCAATTGTATATATTAAAGCTATATATACACAAACATATATATGTTTATATATATTAAACTCACATATACATATGTTTATATATATGTAAGCAGGATAGAGTTCCTACCTCTGTATTCATAATCTGTCAAAATCCAAGACTACGTCTTCTCATCTTAAATGTGTAGAATRACTGCAAACTATTTCAGCAGTTGAAAGCCTACCCGTATGGGAAATATATAGGCCTATGGCTGTCACATTTCAAAGAAATAYTGAAGAAGTAAAGAAGACTTTGTGGTCACCGTTGGAAGCTGTGTGCATCCGGGTTGAGGTAGTAGGTTGTATGGTTTAGAGTTACACCCTGGGAGTTAACTGTACAACCTTCTAGCTTTCCTTGGAGCACACTTGAGCCATCGAGGAATTCATCATCACTTTAATCTGATCAGGGAAAGTATGCAAAAAGGTATTGTGTCATGGCTGTATRTAATAATCACTCTGAGGGTTTATTGATGTTGAAATAGTCCTGATGACTTGATTATTTCATTTACATCCTGTTATGAACAATGCTAACGTGTTGTCTTAAAGGGACTGTAAGTATGTACTGCAGACACTTAGAAAGACTGATGATGATTTTAATTCCATTAACAGGAAAGCTTTAAAAAGTTTTTTTTTTGATTTATAAATTCATAGAAATATCAAGTATTTATTGTTTTATTCTTTCTCCGTAGAATTAGCTTATCCTACAGAGTTGATTTTTTTTGTTGTTATATAGATGCACATTATTTTTAAGGGGAAAMGAAGAAACCTTTCTGTTCCTACAATACTCTGCAAAAAATATTACACTGTGCTACTTGGATAGTAAGGAACAGTGTCACAAGTTGATCCTGATCTTTGCTTGGATTTATGATATTTTTTTTCTGCGTACACAGTTCAGTATTATAAGCGCAGATATTTATTAACCTGTAACCCCATGTGTTTCTTTCTTTTGTGATTTATATGGAGTTCTGCCTAAGAATCTCATTTTGGAGTTACAGCATCCAGATCCTTACACAGCTTGTCGGTGTCCCTGAGGCCTGACCCATAGTACTTTTGTTATTCTGGGCCCCAACTTAAATTCTGACACGTCTTTGTAACCCAGCAGGAGCTTCAGAAGTCACGTTCCCTAATGTGAATATTCCCAAAGTGCGGGGCACTACTTTCATATGATACACATTTCTGCTCTGCCAGTTTTGTGAGCCGGCCAAATGGGATGGTAACACTTAGCTCCAAGGTCTTCCTCCCTTTTGGGTTTGAGCACCACTAACAGAATTACAGAATTAGCACTTTACAGACCTTATGTTGCCTGCATGTGTGACACACCTTTTTTAAAGAATAATGACCATAATGTACAGAAGGGAAAAAAGTATGTATTTGACTCCAATCAAAATAGGAAGTTGATGGTGTACAGATGGAGATCTGCTTGGTATTCATGCCCAGAATTGTGCATTCCCATTCCATGCTTTTTTTTTTTTTTTTCAGTCTTCCTTGCCTTGGAAGAAGGAAAAAAGATCAAGTTAATGTGCATGTCTTATAGGCAAGTATCTTATTAAAGAGATAAAAATAAGTTTTCACAGTTAAGAAACAGTCCAGGCAGTCCAGAAAAATCAGTASCATGGAAGGGGAAATTTAGGGGGGAGATTTAGGTTCCCCTAAATCTACCATAATTTTTTCAGTGAGACTTGCTTCTGAAAAGCACCGTAAAGTTCTTACCAGTTTGAGAGTATTTTGGCATTATTGGCAAAGTAAGAGCACCTGAATCAGAGGATGACTCTGGTTCTAAAGTGGTTTAGAAGAGCTGCTATCGTCTGCTTCCACACACTTTTCCATGAAAAAGTGAGAAGAGTAGAACTTAATAAACTTATACTATTATTGATAGTAAACATTCATAATTTTGCCTCCAAGGGCTTAAAGGTTGTTCGTGGAGGGCAAAAGAGCTGAGCCACGCGGCTGAGGTGCTGTGTTGAAGGGGGCGTCACCGACGTGAGGAGTGGGTCTGCCAGACCCCTGCGGGCCGCGGGGCGGGCGAGCGGGGCTGTCCGGTGCGAGGGCCACGGCTCTAATCGTAGAGCTCCTCCGTTAACCAGTGAACGGTTCCTTTTCCAGGATTTTTTGAACTGCGCCGCTTGTTGCTCTGCAGGTGACCGTAGCAAAATGTTTGACATTTTCATTGTTCAACTTTTATGTTTTTCTGCTTTAGTGAGGAAAGTTAAACATTTCCGTTACAAGTGGATTTGATGCTTGCTTGTATTTTGTTTCTTCTTTTCCCGTTCTGTTCTGGCTGTTCAAAAATCAGTTCCTTAGGCGCTTCTGTATTTGACTTTTGCTGCCTCCCCCTAAGGCTTGCCTAACTGCTCTCCTGCGTAAGACATAAAAGGAGATGAAAGTGAATTTACTCTCTCTTTTCGATAGCCTTTATTTTCAGTGGCTAGTGTTTGTAATAAGTGCAGAGGATCTGGGTGACAATCAGGTAGATATACAGTCTTAAAGCATGTGGGAAAGAGGAGAGAGGAGCTACTCCAAGCTGATGGCAAATACCAGGTTATTCAAGTGGCTGAATGGGGCCGGGGGACGGATGGAGAGGAGCCCTCTATCGACCAGTGAAGCTGAGCAGGGAGCACTCACAAGCTGAATAAAAGATTGTCATATCCTCTGTGGAATCAAGGTCACCAGTATGTAGTCCATCCTTTCTTTTTTTCTTTTTTTTTTCTTTTTTTCTTTTTTTTTTAATTTCTTCTGTAGTTTAAGTCCACTGGAAGGAAAAATTGTAATTGCTGTTCTCTGCCAACAGAGCAACAGGTGTTCAATCCTTTTATATTAATTCTTCAATTAGTTGCAAAATAAGGGGAATTGTTTATACTAAGCTGAACCAAATAGAAATGACTGATGCAGAAAATTTGGGAATGTTTCATCTGCTCTTCAAATGCATGATAAATTTATAAGTCTATCCGGCATAGTTACAGGTTGCAATCTTCATTGCGGCATCATTAACTTTGAAGAATACGCATTTTATATATTTCTTTTTCTGTCCCTTATTTTATTTTTTTACCCTGTAACGTGCAATACATTGTTTTGGTAAGAGTTATCAAGTTACAAGCAAAAACGAATGAGACTGTGAGGTAATTCTGAAGCAGCTTAAGGTAGAGAATGAAAAACAAAGGGAAAGAGCTCTATTAAGAACAGCTGGGTAGAGTTGGGTCTTCTGTGATTTCGTTTTAAAGCCATAAAACATATTGTCTGTTTTAGGCAAAGCCTGGCATGCTTTTACCTTTAAAAGCGTTGGAGTATTAGATGGTCACATAGTATTGAGCATTATATTGGTTTGGGGTTCTGCTATAGGAAATAAGTGTACCTTGTAAGRTGGCTGAAAATGAGTGTGTTCCAAATATAGGGCCCATTTAGCAGTGTTTGTTCCTGTAAGCAAACCGTACTGGTCAAGATGCCTTTTCCTTGCCTCTTGCTTGTAGAAGAAAATACCCATTGGGCTAATTGGGGACACCTCCTGAGATCCAAATGGTCTGCAGTTCCTGGTGGTTTCTTTGGGAACATTTGGCTTCAATATTTCACAAGTTCAGTGTTACAGAAGAGCTGTCTCAATTAAGGCAGAGACACTGCTGCGGACAGCACACTTTTGCTACCACAATTTCCGTGGTAAAGATTAAGTGTGATCCAAGGCCTGAACCCTGATTCCAAACACAGGAACTTACAGCATGTCAAAACCCCGCTTTAATGCCAGATCCTGTTTGTCTTAAGAGTTAAGTCACTTCAGAGAGRTGGGGAGAGTTTGGATTTCTGTCTGCAGCCCAGAACGCCTTTGTCCAGAGATATGTCCAAAGAAAACATCATTAAATGGTCATTTCTGAGTTGTTAATTATGGGTCAGAATCGCTAGTAGAGTCTGGCCATTTTGAGCCCAGCCATTTTGAACCCTTTCAGTAGCACAAAGCTGCCATTAATCTGATTTACCAGCTTAGTTAGAGCAAGTTTTTAGCAATTTTCTGTTGCTGAAACAGCACAGAACAGCCAAAAATATGTAAGTGAATAGAGGTCAATGCAGTTGATATGATATATTTTAAGATTTTAGAAATAAACCTATGAATTTACATTATGAAAACTGAGTCATTATAAAATGCCTTTTTTTCTCACAGCAGATTTACTTTCTGTTTTGTTCTTCCACTCAGACAAAAGGAAAAGATTGATTTCATTTCATTTAACTTCCTGTTGTTTTTGAATTGGTAGAATTTCTTTAGAGGTTTTTAAGTAAAGAATGTGGTAAAATATTTAAAAGCAGGCCCAGAAGATGTTTTCATTGTGAATCTGTTCTTTGAAAATGACAAACAACCCTGATTAATCTCTAAAACTTGGTTTTTGAAACTGTCTGACAAGAGAGCTGTAATAGGTTGTTTAACTGATAAAGCTGGAATAGAAGTGCACTAGAAATTTTTTGAATTTTTTACATGTGGTTTCATATGACATTCATTTATCTATTAAGAGCAGCTTCTGGTATTTTTAATAAAACTCAAATTAAATACGTCTGGCAGGCTCTGTTTAACTGTGAATATTGCTTTTACAGCATAGTTAAATACAAGATTGAAAAGCTAATGCTTTTGCATTATATGGTACAGAAGAATTAAATTATTTCAGCTTTGTCTTTTCTCACATAGTAAAAATATTTACATCTGAGTGATCTTTTTGGTAGTGTTTAATTTTGTACAAGGCTTCTGGATATTTCAGACATTCTATTGAGAATGATATAATTTATATGGAAATTTCAGGCAAATTCTTGTTTATTCCTTCTACCCCTTTTTTTATACTGCTTAAGGAAACAGTAAGAGAAAGCCTCACACTGAAGTCTTTTTAAAAATACTTACAAAACCTGAATAAAAACTCTAAGGTGATGCCTCTCTGTTTTCTAGCATGATGTACTAATTTGTTCAGAATCGTATCCAGTCTCCCTGTTTCTTCTTTTGCAAATGTGATTAGCATGTTACTTGAACTTATGGAAGAATACCCATGGATCCTGTTGGATCCTGCTGCCCTTTTTTTCACTTCTTTAAATATAGAAATATCACCCCTAACCCATTCTGCTTTGAGCCTGACTGATGTAGTTGACTGACTTGAGTAAGATTGACACGGATGTATTTCCACCAGTACCCCAAGATCTTCAGCAGAATGATACAGGTACAACATAGCAGATCTTATGTAAGAGTCTGAGCACCCTTTTGTGCTGTCTACTTTGCCTTTGTGGTCAGGTGAGAGAGGGAGGGCAATATGTATTTTCAGTATTATATGCAATTACTATAAAGCATTTCCTTCTCTTACCTGAATGTTTTGAATCTACTCAACTAAAGCTTTATCTCCAATAGTGATTTGTGGTTTTCCTGGGAAATGCAAGTCCCTTCATTTTTCTTGATCTGTATTCTGTATAATTTTGGTTCACACACATTCCTCCACTTGTCCATTTTTAAWTCTTCATTTCCTGATATCATGATGGTAATGGCAAAGAACGTAGAGCACTGCAGATATATGGGAAACAGAAATGGACAGGGAATATTCTGATAGCCTAGGAGAAGAGTAGTATCAGTRGCATGTTTATATGGATAGCTAAAAACAAAAGCTTAAAGCCAACTAAAGCAACCCAAGCCAAACCAAAYCTTAAAGGAGCCTCTTTGTTATTCCCCTCCTTCTTAGGAAGGTGAATATTTTGAGTACAAGCTGTTTGGTACGACCACCTTCCCTGCATTGGTCTCAGACTGTGGGTTTGACTTCCTTTGTCAAGTTCCATGCAACTCGGTTTTATTTTAAGCAAAGTCCCTGGACACTAAATGCACTGTAGGGCTCACTTCTCCGTAACACACGCCCAGCCTTCTGGAGACTACAGTATCAAAGCAAAGGTGCAGCTCTGGAAAAAAGTGGCTGCCAGACCCTGAAATAATTTTATATGTATGTGTATATATGTACATGCACACACACATTTATGTGTTTTTCTGTGCTTTGCACTACATCGATATGAAAAAAACCCTCTCTAGAATTCTTCATCTTATATAGTACAATTAGTTTGCTGACACAGTTTTGTTAACTTCCCATATCAGGAAGTACCATCAGATGTGAACTTTCCCCAGATGATTTTACCTTCCCTTGAAAGAATTACCACATTAGACCAGGAATAGCATTCAGAACAGACTAAATCCATGTGAAAAGTTGGTTTCCTGAAAGGTTGCACAAGAACAGTGTTCAGTCGATGTGTGTTGTGGAAGTAGATTCCACTCTCCTGTGACCAGGAGAGTTGGAGACAGGTGTGGARGGAAGCCCTATAGCTTGAGTGGGGATCTAGTATTCATGAGTATGGGGTTGAAAATCCATGGCTACTGTTCTAACTCACAGCTCATCCCATAAAGCTTGCTCTTTTTGAGGGTGTTTACACATCCAGCCTCCCCACCTCTTCAGAAGGATGGTGAAGTGGATTTATTCTGTAAGTTTTTTGAACTCCCAGATTGACCTGTGTCAGTTAAGAATTTTACAGGGATGGAGACTTCTGTGGTGTAGATTTTTTGTTATAGCATGATTTAGACTATATTAAACTAAATTGTGACTAGTGATCTGTAAAGGGCTTGTTTTCACAGCACAGTACAGGCCTATATAGAGACCTGAGGAAATTTGGAGGACGTTGTTCCAAGATCAACACTCTTGGCAGCTAAGCTGGTTTAAGCGCCAGCTGTGCCTCCAGACCCTTTTGTTTGTACCAGTGCAATGTGAAGGCCTTTGGGGTGGGGACAACCAGCCAGTGATTTCAGGGCGGCTGCTGAAGCTGGTGTCACTGTCCAATGGACGACATGGGAGCTTGGGCACCAGGAGCAGTAGACAAATGTAAACATTGACCTCTACACTGAGTAATRAGCCTTGCTTCTCTGGCCTGATGGTAGTAATTATTGGTCTGTATCTTGTCTAGATTTATCTAGAAGTATATTTAATAGCATATTTATGTACAATTTCTTCACTCTTATTGCCCTAATATTTTATTTCAGGTTTTGTACTGTAAAGAACTAGGCTCAGGTCACCTAATCTATATATTACACTTGTCTCTCTTCACTAGCTGTATAGCAAGGCAAGGTCTGAAAACTCTCAGGAATAGTCAGCCTAGTTTATTGCCCAGTTAAGCTTGGAGACCAGACTGCGTGCCTGAGTCCACCTGAAGTACCACAGCTGGCAGTGAGGATACAGCCACAGGGAGGTTTTTGCTGGAAGCATATTTTAGTCTTTAGATAGCGTTTACTCAGGATGTGACTTGTAAGGAATATGATTCCAGTAGTGATAAAGCATTATCATAAAATACTATAAAGTATATTACTTTTCTGAAATTGTTCAGTTTCTAATATAAAAATCTTGTATTTTTTATTGTTTACAGATATCTTTATTAATGTTTCCATTTTGAAGTACAAATATAGCGGAATGGTCAAAATGTAAATTTTAGTGACATGTTTGAGTTTCTTGCCTAGGAGCTGATGAACTATTGTGGACAGTGGGTCGTCCTGCACTGCAGGAGCGATCTGCTGACAGGAGACTCTTTTGTCTGCTCATCCTCTATTGCAAAGGGTAATGTTTACAGTGAGCGCTAGCTGGACACACGTGCTTCAGCTCTTTCAGCCAATAGGCAGGGTGTCACTGCCGGCGTCCTGGGGCCATCCTGTGCTGTTGCTGCAGGGATGGCTCTTGCAGACACAGGTGCTCCCCGACCGCAGACAGGTAAGGGCAACACRTTTCCCACAGGAAAGGAACTGAGCACAGTTGCAGTTTATTTTTTGGCTAGAACTGCAACATGTTGGTCTGTTGAAGTAAACATACCGTCTGTCTGCTGAATGCATTACGCATCAGCTGTGGGAGCTGCTGTAAATGCCTAACTAGGTACGGGCCGCGACTGAAGGCTGAAGTGTCAGACCTGCACGGCTCCCTGCGCTTCTGCCGAGCCCCAGCAGCCACGGGAGGCAAGGCCGGGGGAAGGCTGGGTATGGTCGGGTTAAGGATACCCTTCCGTACGTGAGAAGCAGCTGTGTTAGCGCAGTTTGGGGTCTTCATTATTGTGCAATTTCGTATGGTTCTAATTTAATGACAGTTCTTCCTGGGCAGCATGATTTGCAAGGCTGATTTCTGGTCCTATTGATTGGGCCTTTAATTTATTTAAACTTGCACTCGGATGCTTTGTCAGAGATTTAATGCAAAGCTGTGAAAACTGCTTTGTAAGGATTTTTTTTGATGAAATTGAACTCAAATGCATTAATAACAACTCAGTGAGGTTCAGTGTGAAAATATCTCAGGAAGGGAACATTTTAGTTGAACTTTACTTTTTAAATAACGGGTCACTAATGTTTTTCCTTTTTGAGTTTTTTTTCCACAAACTCTCATACTCAATATCTATTTGAAGGTATCTCATTTTTGGAGAKTAGCAGAATGGGCTTTTAAAGGAGTCTCAGAGAGTTCATTGCAAAACTTTTTTTGAAAATATGTAACTTGTAACTTTTGAAATCTAGTTTTATGATTTTATTCATACAGAAGAGAAATTTACCAAATATGGTACTCTGTGTGTATACCTATGATTTCTTGTTTGTATCATGTATTGCAAAATTAGCTGTCAGGGTCTCCTAGTTATTTTTAAACTGTATGTTTTATTAAAAGCAAAGATTAAAGCAGTTTTGCAAGATATAATTAATTATCATGTTTTGATAACTATCGGGTTTTTTTAAAGATCAGTTTTATTTTTGACTATTTACAAGTATATTTCTAAGCAGTTTAAAAATGTTAGAAATGAATGATCCCTCCTAACAGGGAGGAGCCAAAAAGTGATTAGTTAATGGTGAATTATCATTGCCCTTTCCAAAACCAAACCATTGCTCTTGAGTTTTGAACAACAGAATTAAGAGGAACAGAGTGTATCTGTGTGGGAGGAAGGAGGGAGTAGAGAGGACGAATTATTCTGTGATCAGAAGGATAAAAGGATGCAAGAGGAAGAAGGAAATTGAAGACGCATGCAGAATAATAGAGAGGATACAAGGAGTAGGATTGTAATAAATATGTGTGCGCTGTGTAGGAAAGGGACTCTGGGTATGTAGGCAGAGGTATTCAAGAGGGTAGAAAAGACCAAGGGAACTTGGAAGATGTGGGAAAAGGAAGTTAGGATTTGCAGCTTTTCGTTATTCTACTTTGTCTAGCCTGGTATGTTTTGGCAGCTCTAAAACAATGACAATTTTCTTTCATATAAAACCATGGAAATTAAAAAAAGAAGAAGAAGAAGAATTAAAAGCAAAAGTTTGTATTTGTAAATAAGTAGAACGCCTCAATGGAATAATCCTTTTTTATTTCCTGTTCAGTTTCTTTTGAAAGCCCACTGTAAATCAAAATTAAAAAGGCGGTAAGTCTGAAGAGTAGTAATTGAGGGTAGCATACATTCCCGACATATTGAAACTTGCTCAAAATTATCCCGCAGTCAAGCATTAGGAACCCACAAAATTCAGAGCCAGTGATGAACTTACAACTTAAAATCCAGTGTGAGGGCACTCAGATAACCTTAACTCTGCCTAATACTGACAAATTTAGGCAGTCTTTCTAAAGGTACTTGTTAATTCAGTCTAATCTAAGACCGCAAACACTAAATGATTAAGTTATAGCCGTATTATTACCACACAGTGTCATCATAAAACAAGAGTTCAGTTCATGTGGGTGCCCTGCCTTTGCTTCTGCTTAATTTATTTATGTAAATGAGAAGTGTAAACCACTCAGAACACCAAATCAAAAAGATTAAGATTCCCCGAACTTTTCTACAAACTGTAATTAATCTGTAGTTCATTACCACAAAGCTTAATTTAGGGAAATTCCTAGTTAGATTCAGGAATGTTAAACATTTGTGTGAATAGGAACAGTATGTGCAGTGGCATTAGAAGCAGCAATATTTCTGATTCAAACCATGCACTGAATAGCTGTTGAGGTTACAAAACTTCTTTCCTTTTGCAATTAAGTGCTTTATGAGAGAATGAAGTTATTGACYGGTGATCACTTCCAGAGACAGAGTGGTGGTCTGCTGGTTCATTCCAGAGTTTAGTAGCAGTTCCATATGATGCATATTAATGGCATATCTCATTAATTCTCTAAATATCACTAAATTGGTCAAAGAAAATTTAGCTACTTCATTTTCTCGGCTCTCTTAAAACATCTGCAGACTAGGCAGTTAAAAGAGCAGTGTCTACTTTGAGAAGTATCAAGATCTTAACCTTGGCTATTTTTGTTACTGAGCTCAGCATTTTCAGCATCCAAATGGAGTCTGAAGATTTCTGTACAGATACTTATTTTCAAGAGGATATGTACATACTTACTCCATACATGCACATTATTTCTGCTCTCTCATAAAAACCAGGAAATATGTTTATTTAAGGTATGAGCTATTAAGTAATTTTATGTATTACTGCATGTATTGTCAAAATAAGAGTTCTGTGTTATAAGGTTATTTATGTCTTTAGTTAAATGTCTTATCAGCAAAGCAGACTCTGGTTATGCTCATAAACCTATGATTTCTTGTTTGAATCAGGCTGATCTTCATGCCTCAGCAAGGTATCCTTACAGCTTTTGCTTTATACAAAGGGTAGCATTAACTTAAAGTAAGCTGGTTCATATTCACAGGCAGTTTTGAGAGGGAAAATAAGCTTTTAAAAACAATCTTGTCATTTAATATAAAGTCTGCAATTTGCCAAATACTAATTTTACATCAGAATTATATATGCAATATGACCTATTTTACAATATGCATAAAATTGAGTTGGAAAATTCTACTGATTAGTATAACTACTATCAGTTGTTTCTCTTCCCAGTTGAATTTACTGAACCTAAAGTAATACCAGTCAGTCACCAACTTTAAGGTTTTTTTTCTGTCAGTGTGTTTTCCACACTGAATGTCTCAAGCATAACTCCTCAAATAAAATACTTCATTTTAGAGGTCCAACAGTACTTTTCTCATTAAGTGAAGTGTTACTTCAGAACTAGTATTAATGAAAACAGGATCTGTGGATAAACAAAAGTAAATATTCACTAATGCAAGTCTAAATTTCAAATAATATATGTAATGSTGGAAGATACTGAGAAACAGATTCTCTAAAATATATTGGGCACGTTATTTTTATTGCCATATATTTTTTACTCACAGTACTCCACAGTCTCAATTCTGCATTTCAGATGTAAGTGGATCCAAAAACCAAAAAGGATATAAATCCTGTATATAAGAAGAAATAAATAAAATCTGATTAAGGGAGTTACAATATTCAATAAAACTCAGTCATGTCTACAGCATGGTACCTGAAATACTGGATATATAATTCTTTGTTAAATGCAGTAGCATTTGAAAATGTTTGTTCTTTTAGAAACTGCTGTATGGCATCAGATCTGCAGAGCATTTCAGCAACTTTAAATCTGCTTTAAACTTTAAATCTGTGGATTGAAATAAATGTGTGTAAATATATTTGACAAGTGCTTTGGAGCATTCCTAAAGATGAGCGTTCACATTAAAACCTAATTCTGTAGAATGTAAGGGAGCTAGAACGTTATCTGGTATTTGCTTTTTATTTATTTTATTTCATTTTATTTTTATCTCCCTGTATCAGATTTTAGTTCACCTTAAAGATCTACTCCAGAATTAAAAAAAAAAAAAAAAAATGGTGGTAACAGACTTACCCTGAGAGGATGATGTTTTGCATGTTGGTTATAAGGATGCAAATTCAAATATTTTACTTGAAATTTTGGAATRTTAAGCATTTCTTATGAATATAAAGCCAGTTAACAAAAAAGCAATCTCTCTGTTCCAGAGTGAAATTTTCATGATAGGATTTCCACCTGTTCATTACTTAATTAGTATAAAATATTCAACTGTTTCTTCATCTATACTCAAAGAAGAGCAAGATAAATGAGAAATGATTTGGAAAATGTAGTGATTTTTTGTCCCCTCTTAAGCCAATGAGTTTTTCTATAAACTTGGAGCCAGGATATCACCCAGGCACAGAGAAATAGTTCCGTGTAGTCAGACAGTAGTTGAACACTACAGGGAAATAGTTGTGTGCTTATTTAATAA
This sequence comes from Rhea americana, assembly GCF_003343005.1. Taxonomy (NCBI): domain Eukaryota; kingdom Metazoa; phylum Chordata; class Aves; order Rheiformes; family Rheidae; genus Rhea; species Rhea americana. Next base: position 4,227,132 of record NW_028186712.1, read on the forward strand.
AGAGGATCACAGAGAAGACATGAAACTATACAAATAAATAAAGTCTATTTTTTTAGGGAAAAGYAATTGCTTTAAAAAAATTGTAAATGGAAAGAAGTATTAGGGAAAAAAAAACAGTTGGCCAAGAGTAATGGGCATTGTTGCCTTCAGTAGGAATGATCAAGGCCAAAGGAGACATTAATGAAACACTAATGACAATCTATTAAACAAAGAAGATTGTCCTACAGTATTTGAGTAAGTAATGCTGTAAGTCCCTGTAYTTAAATACCATAGCATTTTCTGAAGAGCATGATCCAATAAACGTAAATATTTGTGGTCATTTGGAAGTGCAGAACAATAGCTGAAAATRTTAGGCAATTAGCAAAGAAAGACCATGAAGAAAAGGTGGATAACTATTGACATGGAAAGCATAATGTAATTCTCTTTCATAATTCTATGCCAAATAATATTCTTTGCAGAGTGTCTGTACTGTTGCTTTCTGGTAACCTTTATCATTTGTCAGACAAAATGTAGTACCTGAAGATGAGTCAGCTTCATATACAACAGTTCAAGAGGATCCACTTAAAAATACTATCAGTATGTGGAAGAAAAGTAAAGCTATTYACTACCGGGACTGCAATTCCAGAGCAGCACTACCAGGACAGCAACTCACTGGATAGTTCAGTAAAATAAATGTGATTAACCTCTAAATGAGATGCTGATATGCAAGGCTTTTCAAATACCTGTATCAAGTAACAGAGAACAGTTCGGAAAATACAGAAATATGCAATGTTTCAGGGGTATATTGTCTTCCCTGGTGATCTAACTGAAGCTTTTAAAGAGATATTTTTACTTGGGAAATTCAGATTTGTTACTCTGAAAGCAAAGCCCTTGTGTCTTTCTCATTCTAWATACCTCTGTTTAACACTTTTCCTTATGTATTTCTAATAAATACGATGTACGTGGAACTTGGGCATCTTTTTGCCTGCGTAGTATAAGCAAAAAGCAAAAGCTCAGAACAAATAAATGGTTTGTCCAAGCTCATGTTAGATGACATACCACTGTAAGGATTAGGCCATATGTCTCCTAGTTTGCCACAGCTAGGCCTGAATGTTACTTCTGGGCACTACATTGAAGATCTAGCCTCTATGACCTAAATAAAAAGCCCCATGTGTTTTTCGTCGGTAAGAATTTTTTTTTTTTTTTTGGTATTCTGTTTTGCAGTGTAGTAATAACACAGATTGCCCCCCCAGTGCTTCTTGAAATGAGTACATATCATATATTTAATGCAAAACTTCAGAGCAACTCAAAGCAGAATCAAAACACACAGACCTAGACACTTTCGCTTGTTAATCCTTATGAACATTGTCAGGATACATTGTCAGAAATATTAAAAGCTACACAGTGTATGGACATAYAAAGACTGCATTCAAGAAAGTATTTTAAATAAACAGTATTGATGGAAATTCAAGTAATGAGGATCTGTGAATCCTCAAAGTACAACTGACTGTACAAATAAAGCTAAAACTGACTTTGTGTAAGATGCAAAAGTGTGAMGTGTGAACAAGGAGCATGAGCAGTGATGGAAAAGTTGTTTAAAAACTTTTTTCTGACAGTGTGCTGTGACACTTATTTTTTTTAGTGAGGTAACAAAAGAAGTGCATTTGCCTATGGCATGTCGTCTTACCTGTGCTCTGTCCTCACCTGGGCTTGGGACACTTTTCTGTGGCGAGACTCACTGGAGCTGCCAGTTGTGGACTTAAGAGCTAAGGACCTGCCAGGAGAAGAGCCTTCGGGCCTTGGGAACCAAGGGCAGCGGCCATCGGGATTTTGCAGACAGCCCTTGGGCAGGCTCCGTGCAGGCCAGGGCACCGCTGGAGGGTCCCGCTGGCCCCCCTAGGGAGCCAGGCACTGCTGGGGCGTGTGGGCAGCCGAGCTCTGGCTGCTTGCAGGCAGCTTTGAAGAGACTGTCCCAGTTAGGTGGCGAGGTGCAGAGCAGCCCAGGATTAAGAGGACTCAGTCGGCCTCGGTCCGTGTTACTCCCACTTTCCCCAAGCTGCCAGTTGTGGCCAGAGCACCTGACAGCGTGATAGCATTTATGTGAGCAGTGTTCTCTTTAAAGGATGTGGCAAAAAGCTAGATACGCTCAGTTTGCAGTTTTCAGATAGGAGTTTCAGCAATCCCACAGTTGTGAGGATAAAGTTTGGCACATAAGTGGGAGAGGGAGACACTGTGGAATTTACAAGTCCAGAATATAAAAAGTAAAAGTTCATGAAGATTAGCAACCGGAAGCATCTAGGTCTGTGTGTTTTGATTCTACTTGGAGTTGCTCAGTAGTTTGCATGTTTTTTGTTGGGATGGTAATGTAATGAAAAGCTCTCTTGAGAGAAGGAYGGTACAACTCAGTTCATACATGAAGCCAAAGTACTGCTGGGAGAACTTGAGGAAGGATGTATATTCAGGTGTGGTTATGTTAGAGTTTCTGTACAGAAGAACTGAATGTTAGCAAATACTGTGACCACTTTTTGGAGAACTGTTTCAGATGATTCCAGTGACGTCTATTTCTGGGTGATAGAAGGAGAATGGAAATTAAAAGAGGCTGTATGGTAAAGTGTGGGCACTACTGTGGTAGTTAMCAGCGTTGCTTCTGCGAAGGAAACTCATTCATCACTATTCTATTAGCATGTTTCTTTAGCAAGTCATTAAAAAAAAAAGAAAAAAGCGAAACAGCTAACATAATTTTTTGGACTTCAATAAGCTTTCTCCACAGGAGTGGCTGTTAAGGAAGCTATGTAGTCAGTGGGGGAGGTGGGAATCCTTGTCAAGAAGTAAAGCTGGCTAAACGACAAAACATAAAGTAAAAATACATAGTCAACCTCCTCTATGGCTAAAAGGTAACAGTAGGCTGCTTATTGCACCATGCAAGGRCAGTTCTGATTTAATAAATGTATTAATGAATTGGTGGAAGGTTAGGCAGTGAGATGGCAGCATTTGCAAATGGCACAATTACCCAGGTTACTCAAGTCCAAAACACACCATGTGGGGAACTTCAAAGGGAACCGTCAGAACTACAGCAATGGACAACACAATGTCAAATGGAATTCGATAGTCATACATGAAAGCTAGCGAGCATTGAAAGAAGTAATTTGAACTATTTATGCACTCTGCTGGGTTCTAATGAATTAAAAATACCAAGGAAAAAGATCAAGCCATTGTGGACAACTCGATAAAACCCTGTGATCTTTGTTCAGGTTTTGGCAGCTGTTCCCGTCTCCTTAAAAATCCTCCAAACAAAACAACCCCCTCACCGCAAAACAAGAAGCAACTACAGCAAGATCCTATCTGCACGATGTTAATCTATATAAGGAACAGATGACAGCGTATAAATCAGCACTGTCTTATCCTGACTGCTGTGATTGGGAGAAAATGAACAAAATGAGACAACCTATCTGTTTTCAAATAAGTATGTTCTTCTTTCCAAAGTACAACAGTACATGAAGATTCAGTGAAACTGAGAGGATGCAAATTTTAGATATGTAAAAAAATACATATTTTCTTCACTGGTAGTTGTTCAATGGAAGTCATTGTAAGAGGGATCCAAACTTGTAGGTGCTCTCACTCAGCAGGGCTATTTAGACGTATAGAACCAAATTGTAATATAAGTATCTGTAGCATCAACTATTGCAAAATGCTGAGCAACTCATACAGATTCATCTTCTGACCTGGAAATCCAGAAGGAGGAGGTATTGTTGAAGGTTTCAGTTCAGACTTCTTACCTGTTTTTCCTTCTGTGGGGCAAGATTTACCCTGTCTGCTCTGTTGTTGAAAGAGCTAAGAGGTGGTTGTGGATAATCCCTTGTTCCATGCTTATGTTTTAATTATTATTTACCTCAGCTAAGGTATACAGAATTATACCTGTAGTTAGCCAAACTGCTGCTCTCCTGCATCTGCTAGGTGCATGCTCTACCTGTCTCCCTAGAGTTTAAAGGTGAAAGTGATAGAAAAACRTATATGGTACAGAATAAATGACGTTATTGTCCAGGAAGTATACCAGTCCTACTGTGAACAATTGTGCAGTCACAGGAGTGATCTTTACATGGTACGTTTGCAAGTGGAATATGTGAGAAGGGAATAAAGAAGAGACAAACATCTTTYTTCGACATTATATAAGACAAATGAATTAAAATAGATTTCAAGGAGAAAAGTGTGCTACACAGTTACTTGAACAGCTCCCCTTTTCAAATATGTTTGAAAAAGAAGGGAACTGTGAAATTCAGGAAAAAGGTGTTCATTAAAGTCATCATGATTCAGTCCCTTGTAACTTTTGCTGCATAGATTTTGGTTGGGGTGGGAGACAGCTCTGACATTCTTTCATTAAATTAATTTTTTGAAGTTGTTATATATGAAACATGCTCACTTGTATCTCACTTATATCTGAATATATTGGTCAGCGTAAAGCAAATGTCCACGTTTTGTCTAAATCTTATTTATATTGCTGTCTCATCTTGTGCCAGATTTCTGTATCACAATTACAGCAAAGAACCTCAGAAACTCCCCCAAACCTAATAAATAAGTTGAAATCTTATAATAGTTACTCTTATCTCGAAGGCAAGTCCATGCACCATTTCTCTCTTTACCTTCTCTTTCTGGAAGTTTTGTCTTTCCCTAGGTCCTTTCATATACTTACAAACTACCATTACGTCACCGAAAACTTAGTTATCTACAACAATTATATCACCTCTAAATTACCTGTTTTCAAGATTAAAAGTGTTTCATCGTTCTTTTGTCATTAAATATTCCTTTTAATCCCTGTATACTCATTCTCTTCTGCATTTTACGGTATTTTAATATCCTCATAAAATCTCTATTCCCTGAATGGACAGGTTGCAGAATTCCTGCTGTGGTTTTGCTGGTGCTACCTCCTTTTGACCCCTGTCAAGGCAGGCAAAATTCCATTTTATCTTGAACTGCTGCCATTCTCTGAGGTTCCTTTTATGTAGGGATTCTTACCACTGATGTGGTTCTTTAACTTCCTTATTTTCCTATGAGGGTACAGTAGAACCCTGAGATAAAAATGGCTTATTCCACTTGCTAAGCCAGGGAAGGATTAGTCCATACTCATGCTTGGTGTAAGCTAGTTTTGCAGAAGTAAGCTATTATCTTAAAATAATGTTTCATTGTGAAAAAGAATTCCTTGTTACACAAATAGAAATTCTTACCTATTTTTCATCTCATTGGTCCTACATATACCATTGCATGAAAAAACTCTGCTTGGAGATAATGCCCAACAGATACTTGTAGGCTGTTGTTGTAGTCCCCCATAAATTGCTCAGTTAAGCAGGAACTTAACATGTTTACCTGTCTTGATAACTCTTCTACCGTCTATGTTGGCAGCTGCCTAATTGTTCCTGTTGTCTTTCTCTGAAATCATTCGAGATTGCCAAAGTGTTTCTGGTAACAGAATGATCAAAATGGAATGTACTACTGCAAGTTCATTTGACTGGTGCAACTCATTTTAGGCTAGTTGGGTTATGTCTCAGTAGCCATGGCAAAGAAGAAAACACTCTGATATAGTTCACTTATCTGCTGGTATGAACCAAATATATAGAGAAGAAGCACGTAGTGCAAGCTGTTTGCCCCTGAGTCTTTTTGGGTATGCTACTCAGCACTTTACAATGCAAATGCAAATGTGGTTTGCAGCCTGCAATCTCACCTTCAGCATTGTCTTTTCCATGTTTTTTGTGGATTTAATCCATGTGTTGTACATTATTCCCTCTAAAATGTAGAATAATTTATTTTTATCCCAAATAAAAGCATTTAAAACATTTTATATCCATCTTTCCTGATCCCCTTTTTTGTTAGCATGATAATTAGCCATTTTTAATGTCATTTTTTTTTCAGAAAAGAAGGTTCTCAAGATGTTCTTGAACAAATATTTTAAAAAGTTGAAATAACCTTTATTTGMAACTATACATGTATATACCATGTTGTGACATTAAGTAGAAGAGGATCCTGAATTTTACCATTCACAATCAGTCTTATATCTTCCCTGTCTAGTTTGGAATGTGCGTCCTGGTATGGTTCACCAAGCTGGCAGTTATGTCTGTCACTCTGCTTTTCCCAATGGTGTCCTTTCAGAGCTGCTAACAGAGTGGTGATCGTTTGTGCTGTGATTGGATGAAAGTCCCCTCAGTGCAGACTACTTATTGCATACTTAAATTCAAAAATAGGTTTTGCATGATTGTGGGAGGCTCTTCAAAAAGTTGAATTTCATATATGGTCTGTGTATGTTCACTTAAAAATTTCCTTGTCACTGTCAATTCAAATATTACCAATTTCACTGAACTTGATTAATCTTCTGTAAAGTAATTGATGATATTTTTAGTTATGTGCTTCCTATGACAATCTTTATTCCAATTATTTCAAAGCTCATTTCAAACCGTTACTGCAGACTGCTTTAGAATAACAGTGAGATTCATCTGTCTTATATTAACAACTACTTTCAGTAACCTGCAGTAGTCCTCTGTAAAGTCAGCACTTATCCATACTTACCCTGCTCTCCATCATCTCAAGGAGCACTATTTTCTAGAGTAGATACAGGGAAGTAGCACACTGTACATTCAATGCTAATTTGGATAAATTCTGATTGTGGTCCTGAAATAGAGAGGTGGGTGAATAGGCTTAAATGAATGAGATGACTGGGTTTGCACAGACAAAATCTTTGCTTGATTTATTTTTTTATTTTATTTTTATTTAGCTGATTTATTTTGAAGGGACAGAGTGGTCTGTGATCAAAATGCTTCTGCCCCATCAGGTATATTTTTCTTCTTTGGGATTTCTTCTGTGGATTTTACTCTTACACCTATTATGACCATATTTGAAAGTCTTATGAATCAGTAGAAAATGCCTGTCTTCAGATTAGACCATGAATCCATTCATTTCCAAAGAGCAGAATCCAACCTGGAGAAACTTTGAGTGTCAGGATTCCAAGATTCTTAATCATAAACACAAACAATCATATTAAGACCCTAATTGAATAAATGTGTAGTACTACTTGAAACACTGTGGTCTTTCCGTATTTACTTTGGTTGTTTTCTTTTCTTCCAAATGGATGTCATTTTATTTTCTTAAGAAAATCAAGGAATGCAAAATACTGTCTTTTTCCTTTGCCAAAAATTAAATATATTTGGCTGGTAGGAAAAATGGAAAGATGGAATGAGATTAAGAATGGACAGAGTTTACTTTAATGTTATTTTACCCTGCTGATAGTCTGGTAATTTTGGTAAGCCATGAATACTAAAGAGAGCTCAAAAACCATTCTTCTCTGGGCAAAAGAAAAAAAAAAAACAATGGGTTTAATGGCATAATGTAGCTTAATGTGCATTTAGTGAGGAACTGAAAGGGATGCATGTCTGATACTTAAAATCAAAAATTGTTACTAAAAGCTCASTAGCTAAAGTAGTGACAGAAGTGCAGAGACAATTTTAAATCTTCGAAATCCGTAAGAGTTAATACAGAGTTGTGTCTTACAAACCTGTTCTCATCTGTCATAGTGGACTTCCTATTGCTTTTACTTGCTGATCTACTCCTCACTGAATAGTGAAAATGCTTACTGACTGATTTGCTGAGATTTAAGAATGAAGCAAGAGTAATGGCACTGCTTGGATGGCTGAAAGGATACTGTGTTTCARAATTCTGATATCAAGACTTAATAGATGCATTCAGCATTCATATGGACAAGGGTCATGTGACACTTCTCTTGCAGGCAGGTTTTGCAAAGCAGTCTGTTACTTCTGAGGTGGATTGCGCCATTTTGTAAGATCTGGGGACTCAAAAATTTGGTTAAATTAGAGTTTGTTTGCAACCAAGGAAGGCCCACAGTTATCTAATTAAAATTCATAGAAAATTATGGCAGTTCATTTTTCAAATATCTATACTTAGAGTGTCTAAACCCCGTACAGAAGCATGTTTCTGTCTAATAAAGGAAAAGAAAACCTAAAACAGTTGGTGGCTTATGTCTTTACGTAGAACTTTATCTAGTGCTCTCCTAGTATAATGTAATAGTATATTTGCTTAGCTTCCCTGTGTATCTGTGGAATAATTCTCTCTRGAAAATAAGCAAAAAGTATATAATGGTAAAGGTAATGATCACTTCTAGGTATGTTTTATCAGACTCACCCAGAGAATGTATCATCAAAATGGCATTTAGGCTTCCCAAATAGAGTTTAAAATACCTGCTGTCCACATTAGGAGTTGCGTTTATTATTTTTCCATCTTCACATACCTACTTGGATCCCATGAAGAAGGAAGGAAGCAAAAGCAATTATTAAAAAACACATTACTACTGGCTGGTACTGTTGCTTGGTTTTGCTGCTTTGTCTTTTGGATTATTCACACTCCTCAGGAAACTTCAAGTGCTGACTGTATTAAGTAGCTCACATATAGATAACTAGAGAGATTTATCGTACCAAAGAGTTTCTATCTAAAAGCTGAGATTTTGCAATGTGGCTAACGCTACTCATACGGAACATGGCGTGGAATTTGAYCTTAGTGAAACAGTTGTTAAGTGCATTTGAAATCACTGTAATAATGCCCATGAAGAACAGAGAGAAGCTGGGAAACAAGGAAGTTTGAGTGAGTACAGAATAATAGCACATTATACTGTCTTACCATTACCTGTCCTACCTACCCCCTGTCCTCATTCCGTTGCTGAAAGTGTACTGCTACAATTCTCTCCTGTTTCGTTGTTCTCACCTGGCAACTTTCTTAGWAGTATGCAAACCAATTTTCTTTCCTTGTAGCCATCTTATACTCCTTTGTTAGAAGCATCATCTGTGCTTGTCTGGTTCATACTCTTCCTTTGGCATCCATTTGTAGGCAGAGTTGGAGAAAAGATGCTGAGCAAGGAGGCCCTTGGATCTAACCTGTTATGGCCATTTTTATGTTATGTAGAGGACTGAAAGTTTACCTTCTACTTGTTGTTGGTTATCCTGTAGACATCTTTCCTACTAGAATGGAAATATATTTTTAAAACTGTAGGCCACTACGGTAGCTCTGTCTCCTTCATAGAGAGAAGGGAAGTACTAAACTTTCTGTTTTCTTTGGTCACTTTCATAATCTGAAATTCTGGACCCAGAGAAGGCAAGGAGAAGGCTCATATGGCAAGATTTCAGTTAGTAGGTGTAGTGGAGACCATATTTGAGCCTATCTGGTTATTTAGAGGAAACTGTGCCTTTGAAGGTGTCATTGCAACCTAATAAGCAAAGATGAATACGGSAAGATGCCTTCTCCAAAATCTGCATCTCCTCAAGTCTATGCTGAAGGTAGTATCCTCAAGGGTATGTTCATTGTGTGRATAAAATAAGTGCTGTAAACCAATATTTTATGTCAAATTTGCTTTGTTAAAAAGGTAGTTATGTTTCAGAGGTTATTTCAAAGATAGATCAGTGTYGACTTGGAAGGTGTTTCTGTATGTGTAATAATTGTTTAGGCTGCTGAGCTGTATACATTCCTGATAGCTTTTGGGCCGTGCATGTGTTCTAAGGCAAACACATACACGCAGCACRTGGATATCTAATGCACTTGCAAATACTGTGTTCCCTAGAGAGCATCTTTGAGATCGAGGTGTTCAATCATCTTGATGAGATGTTCTGCTTAGAAATTCAGGGCACACKGTGGTCCTAGAAGTGGATCACGCTGTTCCACCTCTTTTTTCATATGTAACARATCTGACATGTTTCTCAATCATACGTTTCTTCTGTTGTTGCTCTCAGATTGCATGTGTGAGAAGACAGCATCTCAAAAATGACTTACAAACAAGGATGCAGTGTCTGATGGCATTTTATTTGTGAAAGAAAAGGCATGTCTTTGCCTTATGGTGTGTGCCTGTAGAACAAAATGCAATGATGAGTGTACTGACTACRTATGATAGACGTGTTACTTACCCCCCCCCCAAAAAAAAAAGAAGCAAAATACTGTATACTACTGGGAGATAGCACAGAATTTGTTGATTCTGTGTTGTTTAGGGCTGTAATAGACATTGTAAAAACTGTAGGCCAGTCTATTTTACCTTTGTAAACAATTGACTGGGAAACCAGTCCTAGATTGGATAAGCAGGAATCAGACACATGCAAGGAAGACTGCATAAAAATTATATGTATATAGTACATTTCAGTCTTTTCTGGCAAAATTCAAATAAACTTGTTATAGTGTCTGAAAATCAGAGATCTAATTTTAGTTTGAATCCTGTTGTCCCAACTACCCTTAGCTCTGCAGTAATTTGCATTTCAAGTGTACTGGAATGTCAGAGCACCTTCTTTGTGTGTTGTATAATTACTTGTAATACCTGATTTCACGGTTATTTATAACCTTAATGTATTACTTGATTGTTTTTAATGTGGTGGTGTATAGAGCTTTACTATTCTAACCACCTTGAACAGCCTTCTACATGATTCTACCTGACTGTATCCCCTCCCCCCCCAGCTATTTCTGTTGGTCTGTAATACAGTCTTAAGTCTTTACTTCAGACAGTATTTTTAATTCTGTATAACAGGATTCAGCAAGAGTACCACAGTGTGTAGTAAGGCTGGTGCACAGACTGAAGATTGGGACCCTTAATGTCTTACAAAGGTAACTTTAAAGAGGCCACGGCTCACAGCTCCTGTCTCCCACCAGGTACAYGGACACGTGCATTCTGCGTAAGTTCAGGCTGAAAGGAGGGCTCCATCCTCTTGCCAGTGGCACTCATTTCTACCTAGCCTTTTGTGCTGGCACTAAGGTTTATGAGGCTATTTAACGAGCCAGATCAAGGACTGATCCAGTTGCAAACTAATTTTTTGTTTCTTCTGGTTTACTTTTTTGGGTCAGTTCGCTAATCTGCTTTACAATGCAGCTGCAAGATGCAAGTGTCAGCACAAACAAATGACGAAGGTCATGAGGGAGGGCAGAAAGGACCACCTCTTTTTGGCAGACGTCCTGATTTATCTTACAAATTAAACATCCTGGATGCCAAACTCACTGGGAATTGGTGGTTTGCATAGATGCAAGATTCAGCCAAAAAGGTGATTGGCAACATCACTCATCTTTTTAAAAAGCYGCAGCTTCTGTCTCTGAGCTCTATTTCTACTGACAAGTGCTCKCTTTAGTACAGGACAGGTATGGGAAGTCTGGCACCCCACCTTTGAAAGTTGTTCAGCACTGCTGCAYTCAGTGATACAGCTTACATAAAGGATTGTGCAATGTAAACTGGCATAACCAAATTTTTTTTATGGAAGATGAGCATAATTATCCAAAATTCTAGGCAGACACACCCATAATATTTGGCAAACCAAAATCCAGATAATTAGAAGAGCCGGCACATTTTGAAATTTGCATATTGGATCTAAAAATCTCTGGTTCAGTTTTTCTAGCGTGGTGAGCTAGATTTCCAATTGAGCAAGGCATTCAGCAGGGCTTAGGTTTTAAACCAAATGTATAAAAAGCACGGAAGTCTTTGCCTCTGGGTCTGCCATGGGAGTTACATTCCTGGATAAATCAGAATACCATCTGTAATGCAAAGTGTGATGCAGAAGAGGTACACAAGGATTTCCAAGCAACTGAAGTAGCCTAACTGAAACAGGTGATACCTCTGTCCAGGCTGCTTTACTTCCGTAGACTGTCCCGGGCATCTGAATGGTGAATTTTAGGTTGTGACTCACGGTTAACCAGATGCAACTTCCTGAAATCCTATGCAGGCAGGCAGGTAACATTATATAATGGGCCATCTGTGATGTCTGAATTAGGTAATAAATTCTGATCAATTTGTAAGAAATGGAGGGAAAKAGTTTTGACAGTACAAAGTCTCAACTGTGAAGGACTAATGGTGGCAAAACAAAAGAATTGTAAATGGATGGTAAATTAATATTATGCTGTTGAATTGTGTAAGTTTAATGACTGGGCAGTTTCAGCTTATTTCCTGACAAATTTCACTCCCTTTTGTGATATTTCAATTAGTTATCAAGCAAAAACTGAGCTATGGTTAAAGCTAAATACACATCAGTAACAGAAGGGAGAATGATTTCCAGGAGCATTGTAATTAAGTACAAATTAAACGCTTTTAATTTTAGAATGTCAGTGTAAATCTGTACATGTTAATGTATAGAAATGCACATCTGAATACCCTGAAGTTTGCCTGAGAGTGATGTAGTAATTACCTGATTATGATTTGTGCATGTTAATTTTTGCAGATGATTTATTAGGCTTTTACAGACATGAGATTTTTGCTTTTTTATTTTTACTTTTCTAAGGTTCCTATTTTCCACAGCGTATTTAGCAGTGCACTCTCCTAAGTTTAAGTGCGGAGAGAAGCACAGGCAAGAGTAGACAAAAAGTAGCAGGAGCTGAAGGCGAGATAGCTACTCATTTTATATGTGAGATGTATGTGGAATAATGTGAAGCAACCAAAAAAAGGATATTTTTATCAGCATTATTTCAAAGCAACTATAGCAGTAAGTATTAAAAAAAGGAAAAGAGGCAATTACAGTAGTGAGCCCTAATTCAATTTTGAAGTATCTTTTTATAATATGTAGTAGAAGAACTCRAACTTTACCTATGCAGTTAGGGACATGTTCTGGATGTGTCCCCCTTACCTCTTTGAGTGCAAACATGCATCCAAGGACAGTTTTTGTTTTACTTTGTACTTGAGATCRCATGCTTACGAATTTGCAAATACAGCCTAATACAGGTACTCTTGAAGTTGTAAGTATTTTTTCAGTGAGGCCTATACTAGGCATGAAACCCCGCAGTTATGAACGCAGTTGAGTATCTGTTCTTTGTCTGAAAGGTAATCAAAGGTACAGATTGTATGAGCCYTCAGTATTAATTTTTATTTACCTCTGAAAGATTCCACTGATTTGCTTTGTGATTGCTTTTCTAAAGGAAACGATACATCATAATCAATTTGTTGTGTGCAGTTTTAAATGTCAGGGACATTTTGTTACTTAACTAGCACTACTCATACAGTAGGGAATGACTTTTTTGAAGTAAGGCTATTTTAAGGATTAGTTTCTAAGAGATTCAGGCTCAGCATATCTTAGTATGATACATACTCTCATACGGTTTGCTTTTTCTTAATTTAAAGCTGAGCAGCATTTTAGACTATAGCTAAGATGGATGAATTAAGGTATTGTTTTGATATTTCATTACCTTGCTATCTTTCTGGTGATTCTTTTTGATGTGATAAATAGACTACTAAAACTATGATCAGTTTTGAGTATTTACATTGTTTGAAAGTTCTTGGGAAATATTAACTATTTCTTTACTATAAAAGTAGATATTTGTGTGTAGACTTCAATTAAAATGTCCTAATAATAAAATTTGCAAAGAAGCSAATAGTTTCTAAGCACTAATTTGAAAGAAAGAACTTTTTAAATGGAGCTCCATGTAGATTTTGTAGATACTTAGGCCTCCCTTGACTGTTGGTTGAGTTTATTTAAAGAGCTTTTCTAGTCACCTTTGAACCCAAATGATTTCTCCAGATGTACAGAAGTGAACAATGTAAAAATCTTGCTGCTTCAGCAGAACAGGATCCAGCTGGCAGGGAACTGGATCTGCAAGTCATTGGTTACAGCTGTGTTTCGATTTATGTGATGGTTGAAAAAATAAATTACTGGATTAAATGGCTAGAAAGAGGACTCTTTGTTTAGCCCTTGTGTGGGGACTGAAAGTGTTTATGGTGCTGTTTTCTACAGAGCCTTTGCAAAGTAAGCTGGACAAATAGACTTATTCAAAACTTCTCTGAAATGTTGCGCATTCAGCTTTATTTCTTTACAGAAGAAACTGTATATTTTTGTGTAATGCTGTCAGCCAGCAACCGTTTTTAAGGTCTCTTGGCCTTTGAGAGTGACAGTAGCATTTTAGCAATGTCTTTTCGGCATTGCAGTTTATCACTGGAAGACAGTTTCCTTTAGTTAAAGTCTTTAAAATGCGTTTCTTGGCATTCTCACAAATACATGTAGGGACTCTGTCAAACTCATAACTTCTTAATAGGTTTAATATTTCAGCTTTGTATACCACTTACCTTTTGCTCTACATAATAATGTTGATGTAATTGTAAATCTGGTGCACTATAATTTACAGACTAAGCACAATGAAATCAGAAACTAAGGCCAACTGTTTGGGTTAGCATATATCTTATTTTAATGTTCTAATGATGTAGGTGAATAATTTCTTTAAGATAGTCTTATTACATGATATCCTGATTTTGCAAAGATTTACTTCCATAATTTTATCCACATAGAACAACTCCACTGACTTCGCTAAGGCTGTTTTGTGCATAAAGCTAATCATAGCTTTGTGAGCTATTTTGATAAGAACCATGTATTTTTTTTATGTTCTTTATAAGGGTATGGTCCTGTGAGTCTCCATTTTTTAATGAAGGTAGCTCGAGTTGAAGGAGTTCAGACATAAATTCTTGCAGTGAAATCCTGACTCCACTGAAGTCACTGGGCATTTTGCCACTGACTTCTCCGATACTGCAATTTCACCTTCAGGACTCAGGATTTTAGTGCTCTTGCTTATAATAAATATCTCAAAACCCACAAGTGATTGCTCTGAAATAGTGCAATTGTTTGCGAAGTGAGAGGCTACAAATGTGCGTAATAGATTCACAATCAGACCAGTAGTTTTAAGGGCTTCTTGCAGATGCTATRAAAAGATAAATAACAGCATATAACTTTCAGTCACAACGGACAGTGAGTGTATTGTGCATTTTTAAAGCTTTAGCTGGCTTTCAGCATAATAGTTTACAAAGCCAGGAGCTTTTCAGCACTTATATCTGTTTATTCAGCAATATTTCCTAGCAATTTTAGGCTGACCGTTTAGTTTCATTTTACAGTCATAAAGCAGTCAGTAGCTATAGACTGGTATCAGTTACATTCTATTTATTAAAACATTTCTGAACCAGTGTATCAGGATGGAGAGTTATGGCTGTGATTATATCGTAATTGTTGCTCTATCAAGATCTAATTACTTTTCTAAATACATTTTGCACAAATCATTTTCAAAGGACTGCCTTTACAAAATCCTACAAAATGCTGACCAAGGAGAGTTAAATACCAGAACAAGAGTTCTGTTCCAAGTCAAAAATGAAATCAAAGAAGTTGGCCAAGTTCCATCATAAACCACCCTCAGAAATACCAGAGAGATGCTTAAAATATTTTAAATAGAATATTTCCCCTCCCCCCCCTTTTTTTATTGTTGTCCCCAAGCAGCATTATTGCATTAAGGCCCACGCGACAGAAAGTCGTGGTGATGCAGAATAAATAACCATAATGTATCAAAAGCAGACAAAGGTGTGATTGATCTGTCTGGAATTGGCAGACTCTTTCGCTGTGTCAGGCTGTTTCTTTGATCAATGAAGGTATAGCCTCTGACCCTTAAAAAAATCAATGAGATTGATTGAAAGGAGAGAGAGAACTAGGAGAACGCAGGATAGCTTTAACCTTCACTGTCTACAGAATTTAAAATATTCTGGTTTTGCAGGCATTGAACCTGCTACTTTGTATTTCAGTATTAAAAAGGTTTACTTTTCCCCAGCCTACTTTTGAAATCTATGGAAATAAAGCTCTAGAAATGATGTCTGAATATTTGTCATAAATGTTTGTCTTCAAATTGTTAACATTGTTAACAAAATAGGAATTACTTCTGTTCTATAACAGAATTCTGTATGTTCTGTTACTATACACAGTCACAAAATTCCTTTTTTTAAAAAATTAATTCTGGACCTGATTCTTATCCAACATATACATATGCAAGAACCAGTGCTCAGTGAAATAGCTCCGTTAATGGCAGAGGAACTATTACGCACACGGGTGAGGTTCCTTGAATTGCCCTATTTACAGGATCAGGCCCAATTGCAACAATAGGATGAAACCAGCACGGGCAGGTGGCTTCAGACAACGTATTTTGACTCACTTTTTCTATGAAATCTTGAATTTTTATTATTTGTAATATGTAATTATTGAGGAAATAGTAAAAAGCATTGTATTAGACTATTTATGAAGGGAGAGTATAAACATACATACTGCTCAAGACTGTGTTTCTCAGAGAGAGCGTACTAAAAAAGTGAACTTGCCTGTATTAGTCAGAAACATTTTTATGGACAGTTGGTATTTCTTCTTAGTACCAGGCCCTTTCTTCAGATTATGCCAATGTTGTATTAAACAATAACACAAAGTAACTAATGAATTAAGACTAAAAAGTGCTCGTACATAGAAAAGTTAATACATTCATTATTTCATGCATTTCGGGCTCAAGAAAACATAGGTCAGAAAGAATAAATATAACAATGATTAGTTTTCACAAAGAATTACTTTTTTAATAGAAAATGTCAGTGAAATCAAAGTCTATTGAATAGTATTCGTATATTTTCAAAGTAATTCAGACTGCAATAATTTGTGCTGTCATATGTCTGTGTTTTAATTAACGGGAGGTAAATTGACAAGTCAGCACAGAGACAGTGTAATAGCATTCCCCAAGTATAGAGAAACCTGCACAGGGAGAGAAGGCTATTTCGCTTTCTGGGGATTTTTATTTCCCTTTGTTTGCCTGAGTTCCTTTCTTTAACAGTGGTATGGGATGCATTTTTTTAATACATGATAATCAGTGGGAATTTCAGCAAATGTACGAAAAGCACTATTATTAAAAATAAAGACTGGGTGCAGCGTTTGTAAATGGCAAATTAAGGGGGTAGATTTTTGAGGTATGTTTGGGATTAGATAGATGTAGGATTATTCTGAAGTTGTTATTCCCCTTGCTCTTCATCACTGCRGAGAGTAGATGTCATGGACAATCATACCAAGCTGCGTCATATACAAGATACAGGTCACTAATAGTCTTACTGTTTTAACTCATTTAAATGCTATGTTAAAGGAAGCTAAACTTTTTTATTTTATATACACTGTGAGGAAAAAACTTTGCCTCTAGAGAAAGAAGAGGGGCGAGGGTGTTACCTCCCAGTCGGAGCATGCAGAGAGTATGATGATCAGAACTGCAAAATCAGAATAATGTGTTTGATAACACATTTCTTCCTTCATTTCAAACAGATTCCGATTCTGCTCCAGCAGTGTCTAATTCTTGTTTTCTTAATTCTCTTGACATTGTCTTTTTTTTTTTTTTTTTTTTTTTTTTTTTTTTTTTTTTTTTTTTTTTTTTTTTTTTTTTACTTTTTTTTGATGTGACTGGAGTTCAATTTGTTCTTTTCTTTTTTTTTTTTTTTTTTTTTTTTTTTTTTTTGTTACTCCAGAGAATCTGTATCTTTCACGAAAAGACTGTATTGGTATTGCAAATTGCCTTTAGTCTTGCTGTCTAAAAACCCGAAAGGCTCATGCTGCATGTGAGTGGGTTTTGACACCTGACATCCTCGTCCAGCCTCACCTCTCCTCCTTCTCTGTCCATAAGTAATAACGCGGGAAACACCTTTATTTTTTTCTTTATTTTTTTTTTTTGGTGGTTTCCGTGGTTGTGATTTCAGCAATGGCTGCTGCTCGCACCCTGCTCTCTGCGCGTCTCTGCCGTGTGCCTGTGAGTGCTGTCCCCTTGTGGAGGATGCTCACAGGCGGCCGTGCTGCCTGCCAAGCGGAGCGGTGCCTCCCTGTGCCCTCCATCCAGTTTAATTTGGTGTCTGGTGCRTTGCATTCGTTTTTATTACTGAAGGACAGTAGTAAGGTTCCTTCTGTATCTCTTCCCGCTGTCAGCTAAACCTCAACCAGAAGAGATGTGAAGCGAAGCTCTTTTTTTCCCCTCCCTCCGTGAGAGGTTACTGCAACCTGGCTGAGGTATAASCCTGTTAAAAAGCACCTCTGCTAGCAGCTGAACTATTTTGTGCACCAATTCCTACTWAAAAACCAGGGACTTTCTTGTATTTCTGCTAATGAAAACAGCTGGATCATTAAATCCAGCAATCAGTCTCCAGTAATAATATATCCTGGCCAGTGCTGCTCGCCACGTGTCTCGCTGAGCACTCCGCAGCGCAGCCCCTCGGAGGGGTGCAGCAGTCGCAGCCCCGCCGCGGCCGAGCCGGGCAGGTGTCGCGGGGTCCCTGCGCGCCCTGGCCGGAGCCTGAGAAGTGAAACAGCTATTTGCTGCCTCCTTCTCATGCTCCCGCCTAGAAAATGTGCAAAAAAGCCTCCCTCCGGATATCATCGCCGTAGCCCAGGGGCTCGTTGTGCCGTTTGGCATTCGCAGCACGGCGTGGGCTAGCGCTGTGCGTTGGCTCTCTGCGGCTGAGCGCAGCTCTGCAGTTAGAAAAGGTGTGGTTCTGCCTGGAAACAGAGCGCGGTGTAACACTGAATGTGACGGGGTTTCTTTCAGCATTACTATTTGAGTCTATCAGTAGAATAAATCAGATCTAAGAGACCAAATTTCTGGATACCTGCTAGCTGTCTAGTAAAAACTTGGATTCGCGCTTTCTTCCTGAGACACTGAAAGAAGGATGTGTGACAGTTGCTAAAACGTTTTTATGAAAAGCTTTTTGATCTTTGGGGAACTTGCACAAGAAAATAATAATGCTAAATTGATGAAATTTGATCTCCATACTGCAAATAATAATTACAGGCAAGATTTTAAAATGGCTCTGCTCATATTTGAACTGATGGTTCTTTTTTCCTTCTTTGCATGTGGATGTTCTGTGCTGTGGATGCAAAATGGAAACGACTGGGCAATTCTGTGAATTTCAGGCATTCATAGAAAAATGTCTTTGCAACTTTTCACACTTACCCTCAAACTGAAAACGGATTTTCTTAGCGGTTGATTAACCAGAAATGAGTTGTTCCTTTCTAGGTTGAGGGGAGAAGAGTTCTCTAATATTGGATTAGTGAAAAGAGTGAACGGCTTCAGTCTAATTCAACTAGTCTTCTATTTGTAATCTCCAAGGAAACAGCTGAGTTGAATGTTAATTAAACAGCGGTCTTTGATCCACCCAGCCACTCCCGGGGGCATAATAATAATATATAAGCGCACACACAGCAAATACATAATAGGTACCTTTAAAGGAGTGCATCTAACCTTGCCTTATGCATGCTTAAAGYATTTCTTGCTGACCTGTTCTTATTCTTTTTAAATATAGAAAGGGGAAATAGGGAAAAAAAGCAAAGTCTGAGTTGCTCTAAGGTAGGGCAGCAGAGCAAGTATAAGTTTCTATTTTGAGGAGGTATAAGGGTTAATGACTAGAAGAGTGGAATCAGGAAAGACCTTAAGCCCAGATCTATGACAGTGGTAATTGAGCTGATTGATTACGACATCTCGTTTCAGACGACTATTGATTTAATCTAGTCTGCAGTCCCACCGGCCCCAAAGGTGCTCCCGAGCAAGGCTCAGCACTTGAACCTGGGTACTCTTCCCTGCTCACCGTCTGGATATAAATTTCCCAAATATGCAGCCGTTTATAAATTTCACTCCTGCTTTTATTCAAACGCTTCTAATTTCAGCAGGCTAATGTTTTTTAACAAGTGAGGGGGGTCAGACACAGGGAAAATGAGATGGCACAGATTGAAGAGGGTTTTTTCTTAAAAAAAAAAAGGCAAGACAGAGAGCTGGGGCTCTGTGGCTAGTATTTGCATCTGTTGTCTCTGATTCGCAGAGCTAGCAAAGGCTGCTTTTGGAGGCAGTCCACAAAGCTGGGCTATCAGTAGGCAGTTTGCTGTACGCGCACGTTCAATTATTAAAATAGTAGACTTTTTTTTCTGTCTGATAGCCATAGCGAGGTCATGACATTAATTTATCCAGGGTATTGTGGGTAACTATACAGAAAAAAAAGCATAAAGGGCACAGATGCTGGAGCAGCAAAAATTGGATGGGTCTGAGCAAAAGGAGATTAAGAGGCGATGACCAATCTAATGTACGTATAGCAGTAAGAAGCCGGCATCCGTCACAGRCTATTGATGGCAATAAGTATTTTAAGCCGTGCTATGCATGTGTTAATTTTTTTTATATATACCTCCGTAAATGCTAAGCTGAATGCTGTAATCCTGTGTTTTTTCAGTTTCCCAAATCTGATTCCAGCCTTGCTTTTGTTGTCTCATGCTTGGCGTTCGCCTCTCGCTCTCTGTCTCCGTCCGTGGGCGTGTGTCTGTCTCTCTCTTTCCCTTTCTTGGGGATGACGAACTTAACCGTTTCCTAATTGCCTGCTTTTCTCCTCGCCTCTCTCTAAGAAAGGGGTTACCTTTRCGAGGGCTGGTCCTGCGTGTGCGCGGACGGGGCGTGAGGGGGTGGGCCCCGGGAGTTTTGGCTCCCTGACCTGTGACTTTGGGCTTGTGCGGCGTTTTCCTTGCTTTCCAAGCTGCCGGGCGGCCACCTTGGTTGGCGCGGCGCTGCGGCGCGGCGCTGCATCCTGGGACCGGGCTGCGTGGGTGAGCGGAGGCTTTGCGCAGCGCCGGGCRGCAGCTCGGGGAATTGGCTGGAGGACTGCGCATCACCTGTCCCCCTCGCGTGAGCGATTCTCACGCCGTGAATCACAGCGGCGCGGTGTTAACGCCGGCAGAGTAACTCCCAAACGGTGTTCGCGCAAAAAAAAAAAAAAAAAAAAAAAAAGCAAAGCTGAAAGAGCGTCAACGCCGTAAGTCATTAAAGTACCTAGTTTTAAGAACAAAGGACCTAGGTAAAAAATGCACACCATAATTACGCTCGGCAGATTTTCATAGCCTGTCGTACAACTGGTGCCTGCGTTTCGGTTAACGCCCTTTGTGCTTTGCTTTGTGCTGCGCGTTTCATGGATACATCCTGAGCCTGTGTGTGTGTATTTGATGTACATGTACATGCACAGGCTCTTCCACCAACACAGAATAAATAACGTATAGATAAATACACGAGTGCAGCTCAAACATGCATATTCAGTATTTTGCGCGGTCGCGTGCGTGTGTGTGTGTGTATTGCCATTGTTCTCTGACAAGGCTCCCTCTGGCGCAAACAGCTTCTTTTTTTAATTATAAAGTCTAAAATGTTAAAAAAAGGGGGCTAAGTCCAGTTAAATACTGATTGAAGTCCAGAAACTTAYAATTTCAGCACGGTGCCTGGTGAGTCAGAGCCTGGCAGTGTTTTGGCTACGAGACAATTCCTACTTACAGAGAGCACAATGAGTAGGGAGAAAATAAAAGATAACATTAATTTTGAGTAAGATTAATAGTACTCTTTTTTACTGCTCATTATTTTAAAAGAAATGCATCCTCGTAGCTTTTGAGAGCTAGTGGGTCCTTCCCACCCGTATTTATTGAAGCAAAGGAAAAAATGAAGAAGGCGTAGAATAAACTCCTAAGACTGTTCAAGAATTACTGGCATTATTTCTCTCGACATCACGTGTGAGCCTGAGTTGCCTGCTATTCCTGAGGCAGAGGATCGAGGATGAAAGTCTGTGTGTCAGAGCCTGTTTTCACAACTGCATTTGGAAATCTGTCTTATTGATTAGGAAAAAAAGGGGGTGGGAATAGGAGTGTGAGGTGAGGGGAGGACCGACTGACTACTGGCTTATTGCAGCTCAAGACATTTTCTTCCGGAAAGATGTCAAACAACTGAGACACAGCAACAGAGGAAGTAGAAAGGTGGAAAAATAAGAAGAGGGACCCTTTGGAAGAAATGAAGGCATTTCTTATGAGAGCCTTGAGGCTTTTTTTTTCTTCTAACATCTGACCCACAAGGGCTAGAGTGACAGCGTCATGCAAATGCTGCAGTCCAGCAGGTCTGAGAGAGGGTGGATGCTAGAGAGTGAGTTAATGTTAATGATGAGTGCAGTGAAAATACCAGCCGATACCACCCCCTCCACACACAACTGCTCTGAGTCAGCATCCGCTGCTTTGCCTTGCCTTTTTGTGTGTGTGTGTGTGTGTGTATGTGTGTGTGTGTATATGTGCGCGCGCGCATGTGTATGTGTGTGTGTGCGTGCGTGTGTGTGTGCGCTAGTGGCTGTGTGTGTGCATGGAAGGTAAAGCCAGTCAGTCAGTGAGAAGCAAAGGTACGTTTGAGAGCAACTAAAATCTGACTGATTTCCATCTTCAGAGCATCAGATGTATTCCCTAAAGAGGATGGGTCTATGCGATGGGGGTGGTATAATTATGTTAATGTCATATTTATAGAGGGGAGAGATTTTTCATTCTAATTATTGATTTGAAAGCTGTGGTCAAAATTGTTTGTTAAATCCTGATCAGCTTCAGAAAAAGAAATTGAATGAAATTTAGGGACTGCTATACATTATTTTTTTATCTATCTATCTATCTCATATATATATTTTGTTTCGTTTAACTATTTTGTGTCTGAGGCATAACTGATTGAATGGTGCACAGTGACAAAGGAACGGCTCTTATGTAACGTTGCATTATATCATCAACTAAAATATTTTAAATAATCCAAAATGTTCTGAAATCTGAAGTAACATTCTGGAGGGGAGGGTGAAGGGCAGGGATGGGGGTGGGGGGGGGTGCGGGCAAATCTTTTCTTCAGCGCAGCTCTCTACAGCTTACTTGTAAATGGATGATTCACCTGTTCTGCTAGCAGAGATTCTAATTCTTCCCCCCCTCTTCTCTTTTTTCCTTTTTAAAGCTGAACGGCTTCCCGAAGAGCACTGAGTTTTCTATACCAGAATCTGCTCCAGTGGCTAGGACCTTTATGGCTGCTGTTTCTTTTGCTCTGGTTTCTGATGGGGGAAAAAAAAAAAACAAAAAAAAACACCGTGGATCCCGTCCCTAAAGTAGAAATTTTCTTTTTCGTTCTGCAAACAAGCCTAACGATCGGAGGAGGATGAATGCGAAAGTATTTCAGGATTGTGGTCGTGCCACTAAAAGTGTTTGGCTTCAGAACAAAATGATTTGGGAAATCCGATCATTTCTTCTTACTGTATCGACAGTGTTTGAAAGTTATGTGTGCTTTGAGTAATCTGGTTCAAGTGACAACAATCTCTGCATGTCAATGTTTTCTGTAGTTAACGGAGCGAAAGCTAGTTTTGGCATTGGGAAGGAAGAAGCTTTTACTATCCATCTATAGAAGGATTAAATGTTGAATAGGGGAAGAGGCAAAAAGTAAATGCACGCCCAAAGGTTATCCTTGCATCGTGAGTCGGTTTAAAGCACTGTGTAACCTAGGGCCCACTTTAACAGTACGACTAAAAGTATAATGGGGAAATATTTCAATTAAAACCCCCTTAACAAGCATTTAATCCTTCTTTAAGGCATTAAGGGAAATGGAATAAAACGGTTACTGTACAAATCTGCTGGGAGCTGGTTTTAACTCCTTTTTCGACTGTTCCTTCCAATGTATTGAAATATGGCTTCTAGTGAGTTGAGACAGTGAAGATTTTTCCTGTGGTCTTTGTTGTTTTCTTTTCAAAACTTAAGGAGTATACTCTTAAGAAAAGTCTGCTCAGTCAGCTGATACATTGTCTTGAATGTACGTATGTGTGTTGCCTGCTTATTTGATCTTTTCTGCCCCCTACTTGAAACTGTGGTGTGTTTATTTTAGGGGAAGGAGGGGTTGTTGGTTTTTTGTTTTGGGGGGGTGTTTTTTTTTTTTTTTTTAGCAATAGCAATGAAAGTTTTCCTGACAGCGATTATGACTACTAAGCAGTTCAGATTATTTGAAGACGAATTCTACTGGATCATATCGGACTTTTCCTAGTCCCTGAGACCCTAACTTGTGAGGTTTTTTAGCAGCAATCACAAGTCAGGCTCTTGGGACCTAGGCGGAGGGGAACCAGCAGCTTTGGACTTTGATTGTTTCTCTGCCGAATTTAGAGAATCAAAGGAGTTTTTCCTGTCTGGGAGGGGAAGAGGAAAATATACTTATTTCAAATGTTAAGCAGCCGAACTGTTCCTAAAAGAAAAAAGCTGATACCATTTGTGCAACATTGAGGTGCTACATCTTTCTGCATATACAGAAGTGGACTGGATGCCATGTAACATGTAGAATTAAAATTTAAAATTAATGCCAGTTTGTACTTCAAAAAAAAAAAGCCTGAAATATACTGTATCCTAAAATATACAAAAGGCTTTCAATTATAATGTTATTATTACAGACCATTCTGGTAGATAAATACTACAAAGTATATTTTCAGCTACATTGTTACAGCATTTAATTAACTTTTAAAACGTAGAACATAAATATTGATGTTTGAGGCCTAGAAAACATTTATGCCATTGTTTGAATAATGATTTCAGTCTGCAGGAAAACTGTTGCTTAGTTTTTCCTGCAATATAGGACAGAGAGTATTTTATAATTGGTTGCCATCATTTTTCTTTGTCTAAGTGAGAACACAGTACGACACTGGAAATTTTCTCTCATTTAATTTACATTTTAATGTGATGGGGAAAGTTGGTGTGAAAATCATGCTACAGCATTGAAATCACTTCACACACAAATTTGCCCACATTTCTTGTATGGATTCGTTTGACCAGAGCCGGCAATACTCTGAGAACTGGCCTCAACTCCTAGCCTCTTCGGCACTTTTTGTTTTCTCCCTCACTGGCAAAAATGGAGTGACCTTTAGGTTGTCTCCCATGTCTTAAGTACTTCACTGACTTTGCAGCAGAAGATTTAACAGGACAGAAGTTTCTCTGCACTGTTCATTAATCTTAAACTTCTGATCTACAACACAGAAACTGATTTATATTTCTTAGTATTTTAACTGTGAGTTAGGCATAATTAAGCTTTCTCTCTTTCCTGTTTCTGACCCAAGATTTTGCAGGACCTTGTTGCTACATCAGGCTTCACTGAGACAAAGGCTTCCCATAGATCCAGCATCTAAATGATTTGTTCATTTCAGAAGTGGTATTTTGGCTGCAGTACGTTTTTTCCACTTGTGTGGGAGGAATTGTGTTTTATTGTAAGCATCAATACTATTGTTAAAATAAATTGTTCTTATCTGTTAGCATAATGCATTTTCTTGTTGTCTTGTTTTCTTAAGGGACAAACTATGTACTTGTATGTAGTTTTAGAGTTGCTCAAGATATAATCTTTAATCTTTAAATCTTTAATCTTTAAACCATCATAAAAATATTTTCTTGACAATTACAATGATGATACAGTTCCTAGTAAATGTGCAGCTTTTTCTTCATAAACCATCAATCCCGCACACTCAGAACACTCAAAAGAGCTATTTGCAGACATTTGAACGCAGAAGTAATTATTTGAATACAGATACGTTATCTCACATTGATTTCTATTTAGGTAATGTTAGTGATAGAGGTCTAAATCTGTGCAAAATATGCATAACTGATGTATCCAACTAGGTGTTAACACTGATGAAGCACATCATTGGTAACAACTGACTTGTATTATATATAATAGTTTTCATTACTTAAAACAGTATATTTAAGGTACTGAGCAAGTGAACATGTATTCTGTTCATTCAGACTATATAATGAGATAAAGCTATACTCTGTGTAGGTATATRCATATTGATATACAATTTAAATTATGCATAGTATAACAAAAAAAATCCTGATAGATTCAATCAGATATGAAGTATATATGTCTGTACACTTAAATATTTTCATGGTATTTATTTTTGAATCAGCAAAATTTTCTTGAGTGTGGATGTTCACAGTACTCTGAACTCATTTTGCATTTAACACTGCACACACAAAGAAGGTGAAACTGTAGTGCCAAATGTCTGTCTCAGTCAGGAACTAACAATCTAATGATTTCAAATATTTTTTGCCCTACAGTGACAGTGGGAATAACACGAACTATTAAAAAACTCTACCTGACTTGTTTGGTGCCACAGCAAAAGCCGTGAATATTCAGTATTGCCTCTGCACTAACGCTTGAGTTGGGATAACTGTGGTGATTCCTCCCTGCCCATAGTACTCACTGCTGCCCCTTGCTATCAGGATGAAAAAGTTGGTCCACGGCCTCCCTTTTTTCCCCTCCTCCCTCTTTTTCCCCAGTTTCAACACAGCAAAACCAGTCTCTGGTACACATCAAGGTCCTTGTGGTGGGGCAGAGGAGGACAGAGGGAGCTTCACTCAGGCAGAACTCCCATCAGGAGCAACAAGATGTTTCCCTCTCCCAGGACTACGTGACAACGCCTGCAGACACCCTGCAGAAAGCAGGCTTGTTTACACACCAACAGTATGTGAGACCTCTTCTATTAGCTCAAATAAACAGCATCTTTTATATACTCCGCCAAGATGTGCGTATAGAATTTCAATATATTCATTTATATATGACTTTCCCTGGTTCAGTACAAAATGCTTTTAAACGCTATTTACTATGTGATTTTGGGGTAATCAGCTTGTGCTACAACAAAAACAAAAAGCCAAAACACAACCTCTTGCAAAGGAGGGGGGGAGAGAGAGAGAGAGTGAAAATGATGTGTGGTGCATACAAAAAAGGAATGATATTAACAATTCGATGAATTCCTAGTTGGTAGACCAGACTGAGCCAGACGCATATATTAACGGCTGTCTGCTGCTGATGTGAGCCTGCTCAATGCGGTGGAAATGAAGGATCACCTAGTCTCTGACACCAGCTTATTTGTACGTTTTAATTTTAAAAAGGAAAATCACTGTTTTACATAAACATCTTAACCCCTGCATGATTTTCTTCCTTTCTTCCTMCCTCATATTGTTTGCTAATTTACTGTCAACCTAAAGTGCTGTTTAGTTACAGCCCAACAAAACATCAATCAAAAAGCAGAGGGAAGTATTAGCTTTTCTTTTGTCTGTCATGTACAATTGGGTTATTATTATTATAATTGTCTATTTTAATTTTTAGTCTTCGTGAGAGATGCAACAATTTTCCAAAGCTTCATTTTTAAAGCATTTTAAGTTTCAGCAAGACATCATTTCATTTTAAACCTAAATAAAAGAATGCTTATAGATCAAACTAGAGTGATTTGATCAATACTTTTCATTAACCTGAAAGTGTTTAGCACCTTAATATAATGTTGCATATATAGAACAGGATTTCTTTTCAAACCATATAAATACTAAGATCCATTAATACGGTGTAGACTGTTACATGAGTCAGGGGAATTTCGATCCAAGTTAATTACTGTTAGAATTAGAGAAAAGAATATTTTACTCTAAGTTGTATAACAAGAATCTACAATTACCACATTTTGGGATATTTTTCCATTCATTTCATGAAATATGACAATGAAGTTTAACAAAAGATGTTATACATTCACATTGGTAATGAAAAACAGCACATTCATGTTCAGCTAACACCACATTTTCAGTGCATTAATATGCAGTGCAGCAAAAATTTCTGTAGGCAGTAAATGTAGCTATCATTTTGATTTGTCCATATGATGATTTTGCTCAGTTCCTGACTGGGTACTTAATTCCACACTGAAATGCAGTCATTTCCTCTTAGGAACTGTAGCCCACAAAAAAAAAAAAAAAAAAAAAAAAAAAAAAAAAAAAAAAAAAAAAAAAAAAAAAAAAAAAAAAAAAAAAAAAAAAAAGGCGCCACACAACCCAAAACAAAAAAATCCCACACAGCTCGCTATAGCAAGCAAACTAGTCAGATAGATATATGCAACGGACAGAAAAAAATCTGGGAACCTATAAAAATGCCAGCTGACTGTATCACTCAATTAAAAACAGGAGTTACTTTGTTATGTTCATTTAAAGTATTTTTGTCTAAACAATGTGTCTGTTAGAGACATCCATCTCCTTGTTAAAATTTTTTGTTGTTTGATACTTAGAATAGGCATCTTCAGAGTTTGTTGACTGCTGCATCGTTCCATTCCTCTGCAATACTGCAGTTAGGAGATGAGGTGCATTAATCTAGTTATATTAATTTATATGTAAAGCTATATTTTACTTACAGTGTCTGAGTAACAGGTGGATGGACTGTGGAAGCTCTTGAGAGTAAGTGAACGTAAGATTACTAAGATCAACACTGATAGAATTCTTTCATCTTTATAAACATTTTTAAGCTAATAAATTGGATTTAAAATTCATCATGGAATCATCCAGCTGATTATACACTAAAGTTTATCTGGTAGGCTTTTGGGTTTGCTATCTTGTTCTTGCTTATTTAGGAATTAAGGATTAGTCTGTAATTGCATGAGAAACTAGATACAGTAATGATAGTTTTAACAATACAAGTATCCTGTGGGGAAAAAGGCAGATAATGTTCTGTTAGCTGTTACAACTGATTCTCTGCGAGGAGCGTGTTTGTTTATTTACATGGCAGAGCAAATCATCAAGATTGTGCTGTGCAGTTTAGGGCTGTTATTTTGGGGTTTGGTTCTGGGTGGTTTCTTCCATCACTATCCCCCCAACTCCTTTTTCTTTGATGTGTGCATGTGTTGTGCATGGGAAGATATGAAGGAAAAAACAGCTATTGAGCAGAGATGTGTCCCACCCCTTTAATTAAGCTTTTCCTAGACTATGTAAAAACACTGACAATGTGTAAATCCCATTTGGTGTKTTTTACTTTAACAGATTCCTAAGTATTGTATTAAGATACCTCAATGATGAAATACAAATGAAAATAGTTCCCTTAGTAAAGTCACTGGATACTGAAAGGATTGGATGGCATTGGCACAGAGCCAACTGGAAGATTTTTTTTTTCCATTTAATTCTTTTCACCTAGTAGGCTCCTTAAGCATTAGGCAGAACCCAGTATGTGGCTAAGTTATTGCTCTAGTGTTCATCACACAAAAAGCACAGTCTTAGCATTTGTAAATTTTCTTCAGGGAGGTTTCTAATCTAGACAGCATTTGCGTTTGGGGATTACACCACAGTCTGTTCCCCACCACCTCCCCCTCTAACATGTAGCTCTTTCAACTTCTTCAAAGAAGTGGGGAAAAGTAGGTTCTTTTATTAATAGCAGAAAACAAACCGACTGCTGGACTTCCGTGACAGAGCTCACATAATGCAGCAGGGTGGGAACTGTAACAAAGAATGCTTGAATGCACTAAACGTATAGCGAAACCCCATTTACATTCACTGATGGAGCTTAAAGTACAATCAGTGAGAAGTTTAAAGTAGAAATAAGTAGAGGCCTGAAAAGACTTCAGTGAAGGTAGATACTTCCTTGAAAACTTTCGCACAGGATTTAATTTCAAATTCAAATATTTCCTAACACGGTGCATTTCTAATAATGCCTCCCTTTACTCAAAGCATCTCCATCAGATGAAGGTAAATCAGATGAAGATAACATCTTCAATGCATAAAGAAGTAGATTTTCATTATCCAATTTATTTACTAATTTTCTTGCAAGTGAGATAGTTAGCAGTGATTCAGTGTTTGTCGTTCTGCACTATCTCACCTCTAAAAATTGCCTTTGATGTGAAAGACACATTTGTATAGAAATAAGTTTATGTGATCCTTGTGTAATTTTCATTTTTATCTACTCCTAAAAATTATGTGTTTATGTTGGTGTATATATACAGTAAACATTAATACAGAGAGAGAGAGAGAGAAATATTGTCCTATAAGGGTTGCTTTATCTATACTCATCTCTACAAATTAAATGAATTAATTGTTGTTTTCTGCTAAGGGTTATTCTATGAAATAGAATCACAATATTACTGCATAAAGACCATTACACTGAGTAGCTGTCACCTTTCACCTTCCCTAAAAATGATCTTCTCTTCCACTGTGGTAATCATCTCCTTGCTTTCAGTGGATCAAAGTCCCTTCCACAGCTCCAGTGTAAGGCCCTACAAGACACCGGCTTCTTTCTCCTTAGAGTGCAAATTAGCCTTGCTCTCACTTTTTGCCTTCATTTGACACCATGGTGGTTCTTCATCCTGAACATGAAGAACCTTCAGATTTGGTCCTTCCTGAAACCTTTTGCAGACTGTACATCCCCTCCCTCAGCCCCGTTAAGAAACAAACAGTTGTCAGAGGTTATATATGAGACATATATGAGACAGCTAGTTGCAGTTTCCAGCTAAGGCTTGCCTTGCCATTCATTTTCTTCCGAAGAATGGCGTGATAGCCCTGATTTTCACACAGTAAGAATGCAGGAGAAATTGTAGAACATTAGATTTAATAATGAGGGTGGGGGAGGAATAATATGGAATTATATGGAATAATTTCCTGCTACTCTCCTCATCAGAGTAAGTGCCTGCCTTTGAGGACAGTGATGCCAATGAATTATACAGTACTAGCACTTACTTGGAATCACAGTTCCAGATGTTTGGTGGTCCTTGTTCAACTGCAAAGCGGATAAGTAGCAGAGGGTTGTGCGCAGGGCATATGGCAGGCATGCAGTGCACACTCACAGCAGACTGGTTGGGTAGCTCTGCAGTTGATCAGGCAGACTACATGAGCCTAATCCGTATGCTGAGTTTTGCAGCACTTGCCCTGCAGAACATCCGAACTTCTGCATGTCCAGAGCAGTGGGTGCATCGACATTTAGCAAGTCTGGCATGTAAAATGGCTGCTTGCAGCCATTTTTTATGGCTGGATTTATAACATTTCACTACGAGAAGAGGATTCATATCTCTATTAGGAAGATTTCTTACAAGTCTGAAGATATACAGTGCTTATAGGTTCTGCTAATATGGTTATACACACCCCAGAGCATTCAGTAACTTAGTTTGACCATTACATTGTAAATCTAGAAGACTGAGCTTTCCTGGTGTATGTCACCATCATGTTTTGGATGGTAATTCTGAACTACATGCTTCTTACTGAAATAGAGGGAGAAGATCAAAATATTGATGTTTTAGGAGCTGCTGGGGCACCCAGTTCTAAAAAAAATTGATAGGTGTTTAAAAGTGAAACAGATTATCGGTGTAATCTTAGAAAGCTCTCCAGACTGACTCTTMGCGTGAGTTTTGTTCTGGGTGTTGCAGGTATCTGGGGTTTGTGCAGTGGTTGGCTTTTATGAGTTAACAAATTCCAAAGGCTGCAGTTTGACTTTCTAAAATCATAATTCCTTAAATGCTAGTGGGAAATCAAAATTACAATGTACAATAACTGAAACTTAAAAAAACCTTTCAAATGTTTCCAAACAGTAGTTTATGTGCTCGTCTTCTTTCTTACATCAATGACTAAATATTTAGTCCCTTTCTGAGACTCAGCATGAATGCAGGCAATTCTCTTGAGGTCCATTTCAGTGAGTGTGCCTTTCCTTTCTCTCTGATGCCCTGGCTCTGTTGATGAGATAGGCTGTGGGCTCTTTTGGATGGGACTGACACTCTCTAAGTGGCAGCATGATGACTAACGCAGTGGGACCCTGATTTTGGTTGGAACTCTGAGGCTGCAGTTTAATGCGAATAATAGTGAAGCATTCAGTGGTCAGGATCAGATCATAGTTTACTGTGCTAGAGTGAGAAGACATTTTGTAAATTTTTTTACAGACCAGTTGGTGCTATTTGTTCTCTCGGTGTTTACAATCGCTTACTGCTGCGGGTGGGAAGACAGGGAAGCACAACAGAGCAAATGATGGGATCTCATATCCAAATATTCATCTATTATCCGTCAACTTTTCAACTTTGTTTTGGCATCCACATCTGCTACGTTTCAGATTGAAAAATTTAAATGGTTCTAATGATCTTCTGCAATAGCCAGTAAGAAGCACACTTGTTAGGGAGAGAAACTGGGTTCTGCAGTTTTCTCCGTGAAGTAGTCTTATGTGTGCATCTAACTCAGACTATGAAGTAGTGACTCCAATAGCTACAATGGTCTTTTCAGTGGAGTAACAGACTCTCCTGCACTGCTGTAAAACTTGTGAGGGACTGAAACCCCTCAAGTTCTAGATACCATCTGCAGTTCACTGAACCACAAAACACGGCACCACACAAGGCTTGCACCTTGCATGCACAAAGCAAGGAAGCATCTCCTTCTTTCCTTCTCTTCTTTTCCTGATCTCCCTTGCTTTCCTCCCTCGTGTCTCCCACATGTAGCAAGAATATCATACATCTGCTGCCAAGAAGGAACTTGATCATCTAGTCTAACTTCCTCCAGAAACCATGCTAAAGCATTCACTAAGCAACTCCCATATCAACACCAACAATTTCTGTGTGATTAGCATGTATATTTTATGATTTGGGATGACAGAGAATCCATAATAATCTCAGGAACAGTGTCCCTGGGGTCTATTACATTACTATTAAAATATAGGCTTATTTCTAATCAGAATTTGTTTAGCATCAGCTTCCAGCTACTGAATCTTTTCTTGATAATTTAAAAGGTTATTTGCTATTGCCTCTTAGCATTTTCATTTATAAAATAATGAGATTAAGTATCTTCAGTGTCTTACTAGAGGTCAGATTTTTGGAAACATGAGATCATGTTGCTAGTTCTTTTTTGAACCCTTTCTAATTTGTCAACATCCTTTTCACATACTAGTACTAGCACTAGACACATTATGTCAGTAATGGTGTTATTAGCAGTGCTGTCAGGAATTATATTATTAGCTGTGCTAGTAATTCCTCTTTTCTTTTGTTTGACTTGTCCATATATCATGTTTATTCTCTTTTTCACTCCACTATCCTGAGACCGCATTTCAGTGGATCACCCTTGATGGCTCCTGTTTGTCAGTGTCCAAATTCAGGTATAGCTAAAGGAATAAGGAAAGAAACATTAGAAAAAGACATGGCCTGAGCTACTTGAAGATGCCTAATTCCAATTGCAGCTAGTAGGAGCCAGCACCTAAAGTGTTAGGTATTTAACGTTATCCTGCCTCTACATTTTCAGCCATAGTTTATAAATCTGGCCTCTGATTCTAATTCCATTACCTTTATTGAAGCAAAACTTTATGTCATTGGGAGAGAGAACCTCATCAGTGGTTGACTAAATATTAAGCAGGTAATTTTTAATCCATCAGTCTGTTTATTGAATAAACTGTAATTAATGTCTATGTGATAGCCACTTCAGCCATAGTACTGAGATTTTGATCTTCTTTTGGAACAGTAAGATTAGAAGTGTGATTTCTTAGTCTTTCATTTAAAATGACATAAGGTATATTATTCTTACTATTTGAAAACTTTCTGTCATTTTCTGTACTTCTAATGTACTCGGATTACAGAAATAGACTGTACATATGGATTAAAACACACCCATGTGCTGAAACAGGCGCTCAGTCCTACATTTTACAGGTATTCATCCAAACAGCTAAGATGCAGTTTAGCTAAAAGATTATTTTTAATGTGTTTCTCCAAAGTTCTGCAACCTACTCCCTTCACAATGCTTATTTATCTGATCTAAGTAAATCTTCAAGCCTATATGTTTTATCATTTTTCTATCAAGGGTTTGGGGAGGAGATGTGTAGAAAGGCTGATCTTAGATAACCAATGCAAGTTGGTTAAGCAAAGACCTGACTGTCAACTGTAGCCTTTCCAGACACTGCAGTACAGTTCCAGACAGTCACCTGAGTATTATCGCTTTGTCTCAACTATAAATCATAGTCTGGTATTGGCCAAGGCTGACACCTTGACATTTTCAAGAAGAGTAAAAGACCTGTTTTGAATGGAAATCAATTTCATTTCACAAATCTTGGGATACTGCTCCAAACCTTGTCTTGTTCTTTTTTTGTGTCTTATTCAGGATTTCCATGATCTTGATAAAGGATTAGTTGTGTTATACAATGACATTCATTTCCCACAGACACTATAAAATTACAGAAATGTGTCTGTGTAAGCAGTGCATCATGGGCCTGGTTCCCTGCAGGCGTGGGAAAGAAACTCCCTTCTCTGACAGCCCAATGCAGGTGCAGGGCACAGTTCCTGTGAATTGTGGTGCAACTTTTAATACCTTACCCTTTTGCTACCTCCATCCACAGTGGGTAGCCTACATTTGTAAAGAAAAGGAATGAGTCAGAGCATGTGATCTCATACCCTTCCCTAAGTGGAAGTGAATGTATGTGGGGTGAGGTACCCAAAACGGCGTGGAAGGAGTGACAGTGCTGGTACTTCAGGTTTCCTGTTGTGAGATAAATCTTCATGCTTGTAACTCCTCTTTCCAACTAAAGTCACCTGGGATTTATGAAAATCTCCTCCACACTTTTTATTATTTGAATAAAGAAAAAAAAAAAAAAACGTGAGAATGGAATTTAATTTTCTTTTTATTTATTTTTTAGCCTGTTCTGTATTCATGTACTGTAAAGGCAAGATGTCCCCATTCAAGAAGGGAAGGGTATGAGCTTTGCAAAGGTAGCACCCGCAGTGCTGCCACAGGCTTTGCAGCTGCACCAGACCTTCAGTGACTGCCCCAACAGTGACACTGAAAGATTCCTTCCAGTTGTTGCATAAGGAGATATTATGCTTTGCAATATTTCATTTTTCTTACTCGGCAAAACAAAGCAATCTGGAGGACGCTTTGGAAAAAAAAGAGGGGGAGGGAGCATAATGCAATGCATATAAGAAACTAAGCCAAATTAGCAAGCTGTGCCTAAATGTGCCAACAGATACATTCCTGTATGAAACTGAACACAGAAAATGTCCCTAGCTTGCAGTGGATTAAAAACGTCTGACGGTCATTTCCTCTACAAAGAATAGCGTGCAACATGTAGTGCTGTCTATAGCAACAAGTGCGCAATCAAAGGTGAGGATTTTCCTTTTTCTGCCTTTCTTGCCTGCTGCACTATACTMCTGAAAAACCTGTAAGAACCTCATTAAAACCATGCATGTATAACAGCCCTTGTGCATCAAATGACTTTCAAAAGCAATAGCTATGCACTGTCTAGACACTATCCATTGGCTTTATCTCAGTACCTCTTAAGGAGCAGCAAAAGAGAGTGTGCTAGTGTGGAAAGAAATGCTAGCAATCTAGCGTATAGGCCAGCATCTTTTCTCTCTCGTGGTGGCACAAGCAGATGCCCAGGGAAAAGGATAAGATCAGGACAAGCATAGTGGTGCTTTGCTGATGTGTTTTCCTGTCTTCCACAGTTTGTAATCCAGTGCTGAACGGTGACACCAATCTGTTTAAGCCCTGTGGCAGATTTTTTTTCCTTTTCTTCTATGAATTTGTCTAATTACTTCTGCTTTAATTGCACAGAGCCTTTTTGTATCCTAATAATTATATCTTTTCTTGATTACAAATACGTCCATATTCTGCAGATCCATTTGTGACTGAAGAGGACTGAGAAAATGTTGGAGTCTTATGTAAGTGGTTTGTGTGGACCTCTCAGGCACCACACCTCTACGCAACCTGTGTTATGCTCACTTATTTTTTTTTAAGCATTTTCTTCAAAGGGAGAATCCGTAATATGTAATTTTATGACTGTTTCTACTTGGAGCTGATTTTTTTTCTAATAAATATATCTTACTGGCAAACTTTTCCAACTACACATTGTTCTGTACAATAGAGAGATTTTAAGGTGGATTAGATAGCAACTGTGACATTTGGTATTATGAGGTACTCATGACATATTTTTTTAGTGGAAATTATACCCTGGAAGATAAAGGCATCTTCCAGCATTGTAGTTTCCATAAAGAGGTTCCTTGGCCTTGTTAAAATCAAGGGGAGTTCTGTCATTGGCTTCAGTTGCTAAGATGTCATCATGAAATTTTGAGATTTTTAAAGAGTGGCTACCATTCTTATAAAGAATGTAAACTATTCCTCTCCTGAAAAATTCCATACTACAAGTTTGATCCTTTCCTACTTACCTGTCCCCTAATTACACTGGGGACAGTGTAATACACACTGGAAGGTGCTTCAAACCATAGCACTACTTGTCAGAACAGCCTACATGTGTAGTACAGATTTCAAGAACTAGATGAACTGTTTATATTGAATCCTGAACCAAAGTTGAATGCTCTGGAAGAGGATTTTAAATCATCTGTATTAATAGACTGAAAGACTCTATTTAGACTTAAGCAAAGAAATACAATATTTAGCTAGCTTGCTTAGTATCTAAACCCAGCAACAAATATAGTAACAAATTAAGTAAGCTCACTGTGTATCATTTAACATGATGCAAAACTATCCTGACATATTTTTAATGGAACATGAGTTTAAATATTAACTGTTAAGTTTAAACAGAGATTGTAGCTTTTGATAAAACAGCTTTATTGGATGTTTCATGCACTGCATCTGAACTTTTTAAAGTAACCATAGAATCTCAGTTTATAAATTTTGTGATTCTACTAATAGTTCTTGCAGTAATCAGCAGTCCCCATTTTTAAGACAGTCATTGAGCTCTTATTAAAAAGCAAAATCTAACATCTAATGGTAAGTGCTGATTTTAGGAGGATTAGCTCATGTAATACTATATAATGCCTGTTTATAAGGACATATTAYAACATGGTTTATGACGCCAATCAAAACGAGCTCATTTGGTTTCTTGGTAATTCTCTCAGTCCTGACTGCATAGTAAAACCACTGAATTTGTTTTTGTTCTGCAGAGTTGTTCAGTACAGTGCTGACCAATCTATGTAAGAAATTTCAGTACACTCAGTATGACTAGGAAAAGTAGGCCATTTCTCCAATGCTGTCTGCTTTGCATAGTCATTTATAAATGTGTAAAATAGGTGTGGCAGCATTTTTCTCCCACTTGACAGAGTGATAGCAATATATAACCACACAATACAGTGGAAAAGCAAGCTTATAGTGCTATAGTCATCTCAAGAAAAGAAAGAAGCTTTTGATTTAGATAGCCACTGTACCCAGTGCATACCTTCTAACCTGGCTAGCTGTGGCTTGAGTCTTTTCATATATACTGAGGCCACATACCATGGTGTTCTGCAGACGGAGGTGACCTCTCTGCTGGCACATGTGGTTAGTGCAGCACAGAACCTCAGCTGCTGAACCCTCTGGTGAGGTGCAATATGTCTGCTCAGAGCATCCTGATCGGGCTTCTTGTTTCCCTACTAGCTTGAAGCACAGATAGAGTGTCCTGGCATCTGTCTGTAGGGTACCTCACAGGGCACACAGGTAGTATGTAGAGTCAGGTGTTAGAACTAGTAAAACTTACTTGTCCTAGTGACAGAAGACTGCAAAGTGCGTACCTGGGACATCAAAAGAGTCATACAGCATCAGCAATCTTCAGAAAATATAGAAAAGTTTCAGTGTCAGTGGTGGTGGGGTGTCAGTTGCCTAATGTAGCTATCTATTGCCATTTGAGGTGCCCTGCGATACCCTAGCTACACCACTCCAGAAGGCCACAAGTCTGTAGGGACTGTATCATATATACCAGCCTCCTGTGGATGTCTCAGACACTGTAAGGCATCTAAAATGGCAGCAGACACCTACACTTAGGAAACCAAATCCCACGTTCACTGCCCCATTCCGGGAGGCTTCCGTGAGCTTCACAAATTAAATGTGTTTTTCCCAAAGCTATCTCCCTTAAAATAGTCCACTGTGACGATCATGAACAGTTGCATTTCTAGAGTTCATACTTTAAGTGGGAAGTTGGAAAAAATCACAGGCTAGTTAAATCTGTCCATGGACATTTGCAAGTAGCTCAGATTTATGTAAGTAGGAGTTTCACACATAGATGTGCAAAGCCTGAATTTGACCGCTGGATTCCATTACTGTTACTGCCATAAAGGTCAGATCATCATTTCTCTTTCTTACTTTTTTTTTTTATGCTGATACTAAAAGACAGACTGTTTAATCAATAACTGCCCCTAATGCTTCTCCCATGACAAAATGGTGTTCTCCATTAACTTGTCTTTTCCTACTGTTTTGCACAAACATCAGAAGATCAAGTGAGGCATATCTGTATTTCAGCCGTGTAAATACATCAGTACTATAGTTTTCCATTTTCACAGCTGCAAGAAGCAGTTTAATGTGTAAAGTCTTGGGATTTGCTGATGATCAATGCACCACTAACTTCATGCATGAGGATGGCTGCTTTCTCTACAGAACAATCTCCAGTCATAATAATAGATGTATCAGAAGTACGGCTAATAGATGTGGCGCTAGTCATCTGTTGTCCCACAGACCCATTCTGGGAATCTCCTTTGCTTCAGCCCATGTACGATTCTGCCTTCCTTTAGCAGAGTAGTGTAGTTAAGAGGAGAAGGATAGTTTACAGTTTTTGGAGCTACTGTTTCAGAGTGGCTGCAGACCAGAAACAAATGCACTTGAATGAAAAAGTCAAAATTATGKTCCTATCCCATATATGAAGGTCAGTGTGT